>NC_071284.1:8057500-8197500 GCF_001660625.3 Ictalurus punctatus
ATAACATCTAGAAAGGTGAGCAAATCAATGGAACATCAGGTTTTATCTGTAATATAGCGACATTTTTAAAATCGTTACTCACTTAAAAAAGAGTTAATTAGCATGTCAATGGAGCTGTGAATTAGGATTGAGCTAATTAGCTAATACATATGATTGGGATCTACCCTGCCTTGCCTTATGGATGAGCCACCACTATTTTCATTGGATTACCAAAACTGGGCTAGTGCTTTCACTTAATCTCCTGCAGCTGTGTGTTTTGTTTGATTGACACAATTAATGCCTCTTTGATATTGTGTTTCCTCTTTAGAGAAATGTTCCCGTGTACATCATCATCTGCCTTATAAATGGCAGTATTTAAACAGTGGAACCTGGAAAGACTTCTCAAATGGAGAGGATATTGAGAGGGCCTACTGTGATCCAAATAATGACAGGAGGTATTTGTAGATTATTGAGATGATAGCATGATGGTATGAAAGCCTTACTCATAATAACAATCGTGTCTTTGCCCTAGTATCGGGTTTACACAGGTGGACTTCGAATCTATGACATATGACCGGATGCAGGTTCGTCGTCTATCCACAGCAACCTCTGTTAACAAACCACCTCACTTTATCCTGACCACTAACTGGCTTTGGTACTGGAAGAATGAAAAGGGAAGATGGATTGAATATGGCTGTGGGGTTGGTTATTTCTTCTTTCATAAAGACTAGATTAGGTTGGCATTATACAATAGAAGTAAAAGCAGTTTGTCCATTAATGTCTAGCAGCATAACCATAGTCTGCTTTTCTTTTATGAACACTATATTCAAATAAGGAAATTTCTTATGTTCACATTTCTGATCTGGTATACTTTGGTAGAAAAAGTACTTAAAATAACAAGTCAGATGTCAAGTGTTTTACAGTGAAATGTATTATGCAGGAGGATGCAAAGCGTAAGGCTTTGATTACATCAAAAAGCCTGGAAGAGGTTTACCTCAAAGATCCTAATGATAAACTACCATTCAGATCTGAGAGTCATGAGTATATTCTTAACTTCAAAGGTATGTCCAAAGTCCTAGACCTACTATTATATGTCCAATTAATTGAATTTACATACTGAGATTTCAAATGCAGAAATGTATCAGCAAAACATTAAGCACAAGACAATACGATACATTCGGAGGAGGCCTAGATTTGTGTCTGCTGAAGAGGTTCAGAGGAAACTAAAAAGGTATCATCTTAATGTAGTGCAGTGTTTTTAAGGATGTGTTTGTTAATATGATCCTTAATGTGTTCCCACATTCCCACACCAGTGACAGCTGCAGTTTGTCCCCGACAAATGTCCCTGATTATTGGGACAAAGAAGCCCTTCCCGAATTCACCTACAAGGTATGTAGTTTACTCAACTTCACTTAAAGCTTAATGAAATATAATAAAAATGCAGTTGATTACGAAACTCTGGTAGACTGCAAAAAATTATATTTTAGAAATGAAAATATCTTTTAATGTCAAATCAAATCTAGTACTTCCTATTACAATAAACAACAATTCTGATTATTAATCCTATATCTAGACTTCCTCTTCTTCTTCTTCTTCTTCTTCTTATGTTTACTAATTTCAAGTTTGAAATAAGAAAAAAAAATCGCGTTCTATTCGTTCGCCTCACACCTCCAGGGTTGTGGGTTCAATTCCCGCCGCTACCCTGTATGTGTGGAGTTTGCATGTTCTCCCTGTGCTGTGGGGGTTTTCTCCGGGTACTCCGGTTTCTTCCCCCAGTCCAAAGACATGCATGGTAGGCTGATTGGCATGTCCAAAGTGTCCGTAGTGTATGAATGGGTGTGTGAATGTGTATGTGATTGTGCCCTGTGATAGATTGGCACCCTGTCCAGGGTGTACCCCGCCTTGTGCCCGATGCTCCCTGGGATAGGCTTCAGGCTCCCCATGACCCTGTAGGATAAGCGGTATAGAAAGTGGATGGATGGATGGATGGATTTGCCACTAGAATAATAAGAAAATGTAAAAGTATCTAAAAACAGGCTGAATAATATTATATTTGATTCATAATAACCTTTACCACATTCAAAATATTTTCACTTGCTAAGATATATATTTTTAGCTGTGTATCACAAGAGCTGTCATTACTGGATTACTGAAGATTTGCTAAAATATTCCTTTCAGCTTATAACACTTTCAAAGGGTACAGACGAGTACCGAAAGGTGGAGTCAATTTTTAATGCTACGATGCCTAGTAGCAGAATTTCCAACATCCAGAGACTGCAGAATCCTTCTCTGTGGAAGGTCTTTCAGTGGTATGGATATTTATAAAAATCAGTCACCTAACAACCCTAACAGTAGAATTTGCTTATAAGAATGTCCCTTCAAGATTTACAGTTTAATCCATTTAAGTGATCAATTCTTTTTTCTTCAGGCAGAAAGAACAGATGGTGGAGAGGAATGGAGGAGGAGATGTATATGAGCGTTATCTCTTCCATGGCACAGATCCAGCTCTAAAAGATGCTATTTGTGAGCAGAACTTTGATTGGAGGGTCTGTGGTAAACATGGAACATCTTATGGGAAAGGTAGCAACATATCCAACAACTATCCATAATCCTAATTCAATAATACAGATTTTTTTTTAATACAGATATACAAGTTACATTTATATTTATTGTCTGTTACGTAACAGGAAGTTACTTTGCCAGAGATGCCAAGTACTCAGATAAATACACTAAATCCAAATGCGGCCTGAAGATGATGTTTGTTGCGCTTGTCCTTGTTGGAGAATTCATCAAAGGATCCAGCTGTTTGGCTCGGCCTCCACAGAAGAAACACAAGCCGGGTTTTTATGATAGCTGTGTGGACAAGGAAACTGACCCTAGTATTTTTGTCATCTTTGAGAAGTACCAGATCTATCCTGAGTACATCATTGAATACTCTTAAGGAGCTGACATAATGGCACCCGATGGCAATATCTACCAGACACATTAGTGTCCTTCAGTGCTGATAATCTGTTTAAATCACTCTAAACTTTATAAAATGTGACCTTTCCCTAAATCCTTTTGTGGGAATTAGGTTTGATTGAGCAGTCTGAAAACGATCACTGCCACGTTCTTTTAAGAAACGAGGAGCTGAAAATCTCACTGAAATCTTACATTATTGTTGAACACATGATAATGGCATAACTGTCTATTGAGTACACAGTCTGTGAGTTTCCAATATGAAAAGGTAGGGGTCGGGAGGGTTTCCAGTGTAATGGTTCTAAACAGTGTTCTGTTTTCTAATGACATGTTTGCTGTCGTGGTTGTTATTGTTGTCTGCTACCTTTTATGGACTTCAAAGTTATTGAAGACTTTAATAACTGATACTCATATATATATATATATATATTGCATTGGGTTCTGAAGGTTTGGGATTTCAAAATCATCTTTATTATATATTATTATACTTAAAGCATCACTAAGTACATTGTTTTCCATTCACATATACAAATGTAGCATGATGGTGTAATCGTGGGGAAACATTTAATTTTATGGCATCTTGAATGATAAAAATGTGAGATTTTGTGTTAGCTTTAGTAAATCAAGCTCACATTAGGATGCTTCAGCAACCGAGGCCCGTGCAGCTACACAGAGCATCTTAGTTATATTCTATTATGCTAGTGCACAAATTTGTGTCGGTTCTGCGAGTGAAGAACAAAAGGTCTTTGATGGATAATTATGGATATGTTTAGATATATATTAAAATGACAAAATATGCACCATTGGCATATAAGTCAGTGTGTCCTTTTCATTTTTTTTGCATTTCTTTTTGCCACAGAGATAAGTGTCCGGCTTTAGATTTTGTCTCCCGAGTGTGGTGCAATCAGCTATGATCTGTTATTTAACAAGAGTTGGTACCTTAGAAAATTACAGAGTGGTGATGCAGGATATATTGTGTAACGATTTCAAAGCTTTACATTCATAAAGAAAGATTTTTTTTTAGAGGATGCAGTTTGGATATGTTGTCTCTATTCCACTACTAGAGAATCCACTTCGTTTATCATGCCTCAGGTACTTCTCACTGGGCAAAATAGTCATACAGTATGTGACAACAGCAAAGATGCTGTGCTAAATTACAAAACCATGAGGTTTTTTTTTTTTGTGCTCCTGGATACGTAAGTAGGTCAACACTTTGCAACTGCTTGAAACAACAACTACACCCCACACACGAGGACAGTTTGTGCTACAACACCACCTTCTGGTAATATCATCATCATCATCATAATAATAATAATAATAATAATAATAATAATAATAATAATAAATGTTAAATACACATTTCTATATCATTCTGCCTACGAATTATATATTTTTAATACACAGGTGGCATGCCAGTGCAACCTACAGTCTTTTGAAAGGAATTTCACAGTAAACATTAGTCTGATGAGTCACACTTTGTCCCTTCTGTTGTTATTCCTCGGTATCGATCCCAATATGATAATATTTTGTCCTTCTGTGTAGATTTACAATGAGGAAAGCAATTTCTCATTTACAAAATAAAATCAAATGTAAAAGAGATTAGGAACATCAGTTTATATAATTAGGTTGAATTACTTACAAATCAAACAGTTTATTGTATGCAGTAACCTTTCATTAGCCTAAATTATTTACACTGCAATTAAAATATATTCCATGCACCTCATATAGTTGTAAAATAAAAGTTATTCAGCATACTAAACTATACATATTATTTACATTTCACATTTATTCAATTTATTCAAAAAGCAGATGCTTTTTTTCCAAAGTGACTTACAAATCAGGAAATACAAGCAAATCATATCCTTTGTTATTCACTTACTAATCACCGAGTCATAGAAGATGACTCAGGTGTGAATCACTGTCTATTTTTAGGCATGAGCAAAATTTTCTCTCTTGGTAATTTTGACAAAAACTCCATTCTTGGGTCCGAGTGTGGTAGTTGACTTTAATGTAAGAGGAACCTGTAAGACAAGAAAACTGGCATGTTAGAGAAGATTTAACCAGGAACATAAAAGAATGCCTTCAGAAATCTGATTTTGATTGGTTGTGTGTAGGTTATGTTTAAACACAATGCCTTTTTAATATTATAGTTATACAGTGTGAAATAAACACACCTCTGTGTCCTTACATGCCACCACATTAAATGTCTTTAAGATGTTGACCAGTGCCATCCTAATCTCCAGCTGGGCCAGTCTCATGCCCACACAGCTGCGGGGCCCAGCTCCGAACGGCATGTACACAAAAGGGTGTCGACTGGCCTTGGCTTCAGGAGTAAACCTGAGACAGGAGGGACGTATTAGCAGCTTGTAGACATTACAATTTGTTTTAAAGTTCAGATTGCCGAAGATGATAACATTTTCCATAATACAACACTTTTCCGGAAAAAATCATAATGAATTCTGTCAGGTTTAACCTGCAAAGTGTTGACACACCAACTATTGACTTTGTGTAGTTTATTACTGTTTACTGCTCTGTTTACTGCTCTTTATAGCATTTTTAATGCATTTAATTGTCATTCTTTTTGAAGGGCATCTTTGCATTACAGGATTTCCTAGCAGTTTCCCAGCACCACCAGGGTTGAGGGTTCGATTCCCGCTGCGGTCCTGTGTGTGCGGAGCTTGCATGCTCTCCCTGTGCTTCGGGGGTTTCCTCCGGGTACTCCAGTTTCGTCCCCGAGTCCAAAGACATGCATTTTAGGCTGACTGGCATGTTCAGAAGTGTCTGTAGTGTATGAATGGGTGTGTGAATGTGTGTGATTGTGCCCTGTGATGGATTGGCACCCCGTCCAGGGTGTCCCCTTCCTTGTGTCCCATGCCTCCTGGGATTGGCTCCAGGTTCCCCATGACCCAGTAAAAGGTACAGAAAACAGATATATGGATGGATGGATGTAGATGTCCTCAAAATTATTTTTAAAAATTAAGTCTGAACAGAAACAGACTTTACATTTAGTAATCTAAATTAGGACTAGTATTTAATATTTGAGAGCACACACTAAATATGTTAAACTGTGTTCATTTTAAATGCAGGTGCAGCTCTGACTTGGTGACATCTCACAGCTAAAATGGCAGATCAGATCAGTCCTGCTGTCTTGGTGGCAAACAAACTGTCCATGAAACCTTGAGATGAAGCTGTTAGGATGGAAAAAATGCTGAAGGTATATATATATAAAAGCTCTGAACCTTCTTAGGAGTGCAGTTAAATCCATTATAACAAAATGGGAAAAAATCAGGCCCAAATCAGGCCAAACCAAGTGCTCAAGTGAGAAGGGAAATGTCAGAGAAATGTCCAAGAGACCAGTTACAACACTGAAGGGGTTCCAGAGCTCACTGGCTGAAACAGGAGAACGTGTGGAGACCTCCAGAATATCATCAGCTCTTCACAGATCCAGCCTCTATGGGAGAGCGGCCAGAAGAAATCCACTTCTGAGAAAGGCCATGTTAAAAAATCTGAGAGCTTTTGGAAAAACATTTGTGGTCTGATAAGACTAAAGTTGAGCTATATACAGTGCCCTCCACTACTATTAGCACCCTTGGTAAATGTGAGCAAAGAAGGCTGTGAAAATTTGTCAGTATTTTTTAACCTTTTGGTCTTTTGTTTAAAAAATTCACAAAATACTCTGCTCTCATGGATTCCCATTTCAACAACCTTTTGCCACACATCACAGCTACATTCCTTGGTCTTACCCATTGTTATGAATGATTAAGGGAATTTGGCCTATGTGTTACCTCATATTTATACCCCTGGGAAACAGGAAGTCATGGTTGAGCAATTTCCTGTTCCTAGTCACCAAGGTGTACTAAATTTTTTAAAAAAAATATTAATGGGGATATACTTCAAATATATTTTTCTCATATGAATTCATAGGGGTGCCAATTATTGTTGCATACCTATATTTAACGAAGATATATATTTTTTGATAAACCTGTTTTGTGTTTGCAATTATTTGATATCCAATACTTTTTCACAGCCTTCTTTGCTCATATTTACCAAGGGTGCCAATATTAGTGGAGTCTTCATATCTGCCCATTTCTCTTGCTTCAAACACATCAACTACAAAAACCGACTAATGCTTACCGTCTAATAATAAATAAACAATAAACTTATATAATGGATTTAAAAAAAAAATTTCTCGGCAAATACGTTATATAATGGGCAGCTTTGGATGTAGTACAACCCTGATTTTCATTTTCTTGCAGGATTCATGTGAATAAAAGTTTATATGTCATTACTATTGATCAAGTGTAATTACGCATAATTATGTCCATAATGACTATGTATTTTGTAATAAATATCTCTCTTTGGTCAAACATAGATCCTCACTATGCCTCCTCCCTGTAAGTTTATCATAAGTGTTCTGTGAATTGTTTAAGGGCATGATGTGTTTGGTGCACAGGAACCCAGTGACCCTTCTAGCTTTCTAGCCATCTTGAGACGCCATTGAGAGAGACAGATTAACAAGCAAAATAATTGTTTTCTGTAGTGAGTGGGGACTGGTTGGACAGCAGGAGCCTAAGGTCATAAGCTGGTATAAAACGGCTGGCTCTTTTGAGAATAAAAAGAGGGTATGGGCTCTGAGCTGAGGGACGATGGAGTAGCAGGGAGAGATAATGGGGAAAATGGAAAGTTCAGCGAGAGAGAGCGAGAGAGAGATGAGGACTTTGGACAGCGATGGATCAGCTATATAATTTTGTATTATTGTTAGGGTTTTTTTTCCTTTAATATAATCTAGTTTGGGGGCACTGTAGCACAGTGCAGTATTGTTGCTGCCTCGCATATCCAAGGTCCCTGGTTTGATCCTGAGCTCGAGTTACTGTCTGTCTGGAATTTCTCAAATTCTCCCCTGTGTGTGCGTGGGTTTTCTCGAGGTTCTCTGGTTTCCTCCCCCTCACAAAAACATACATACGTAGGTGGATTTTTGACTCTAAATTGCCCCTAGGTGCGAATGAGTGCGTGATTATGTGTGTGCATTGTGTCCTGCGACTGACTGGCATACAATCGAGGATATATTCCTGCCTCATGCCCATTGTTCCCAGGCTAGACTCGGGATCCAATGAAACCCTGACCAGGAAAATAACAGTTTCTGACGAATCATTAAAATCGTTTTAACGATTAAAAAAATAAATAAATAAATAGTAGGAAGACAGACAAGTGTAAAAACTCTGTGGCTGTGTATATATCACCACAGGCATATGTAAATTAATTAAAGTCCTCATACCTTTCAGGTATGAATTTCTCCGGCTCCTGCCAGTACTCTGGGTCAGAATGCAGGAAGCCTGCCGCTATCTCTAGTGTAGCTCCTTTTGGCAGCAACTGTCCATTCACCACACATTCACGCTCAACAGTGCGCGCATATCTGCAATGCAACAAAAGAGAGATGCTAGCACACAAAATTAACATTACAGTGAATACATTTTAATGCAAATCTATAAATGTTATATATTTCTTCTAAAATAAAATAAGATGTGAAGAGACTTCAGCGATCGAGTAAATGGACCTGCTATCTAGCTGCCGTACCTAAATGCAGGTGGATACAGTCTGAGAGCCTCACACACCACCATGTCTAAATACTTCAGTTCCTGAATATTAGTGTAATCTGCTGAGCCCTACAAGAAACAGTGGAAACAGAAAATTCATCAGAAATGGCATGAAAATGCATGCATTTGCATTCTAATGGGAAGCTTTTCCCTTTGTTATGAATAGTGTAGTAAGACCTGACATCCATCAGGGGGCAGCCGTGCAACACAATTCAAATCTATTTTCAAAATAAAGGTCATTTAATGTAAATATCCCACTTACATGAACTCTATAAGTTCACCAAATAATAGTAGTTTGATAAAATCTTAATGTTTAAATACTAATCATTGGACACCTGTGGTCCCATATTTACAAATGCATTTGACCAATCAATTATTTATAGCTCATTTATTCTGTTTTAATGCCATTTATACATATATGTAGCACTACACAGAGGAGTAAGAACTTTCAATGAGGGCAAGGCTCAGCGAATATGAGGTCACGGACTGTCTATGAACCCCTCCAGCCTCTTCCTTCCCCCATCACTGCCTGCCAGACACTGTGTGGCTATAATAAATGGCTCGGCTGCCTGAAATCACTCTGCTTTCTCACTGAAAGTAGAAGCCGGAGGGCCAAAAGACCAGGCAAGGCGAGGGAGACGCCTTGCCACGCTACACACACACACACACACACACACACACACACATTCACACACTCCCCCGTCGTCTGGCTGGACTGTCACCTCTCATTGGCAGCTGCACTATTCCAGACCAGAGTGACATGTCCTTAATGAAAGGTTAGGTGGAAAGTCAGGGAGGAAGGAGACATGCACTGTGAAAGATGTGCCTTTCAATAAGACACTCCCTGAAAGGCATACTGGGAAAATATGGAGTAAAAGTTGCTCTAAGGGCAAGCTCAGAGGGAGAATGGTACAATATGAATGCTGTCACTAGTACAGTCACCTAAGGTGTCATCCAAAATGTATCTTTCCATGCTGCAGTCATCAAAAAATTCTCATAGTCCTGTGAGAGGGGTCAATTAAGATAAATACGAGTTATGCAGCACTCTCTTTCTGTTTGTACAAAGCCTACAGAATGAGTACATGTGACTAGCAAATGCACAATGCGAATAAAGTATACTACATGACTTTGCCAAGGTGTGTAGGTGCACCAGATATCAATCTTCATATCTTCATATGTCTGTCTGTCTGTTTCTCTCTCTCTCTCTCTCACACACACACACTATTCTTAAGTGCCATGAAAACTAGATTTCATATCATATCATATACTCAATTTTAACAGCTCCAGAATTACTGACCCCCTTCATGACAAAGCAAAGTTGAACATGTGTAACATGAACAACACTGAATAATCCAATGAGTGATATTTTGAACTTAAACACACCCTATGTAGATATAGTTTTATATTTGCACATACTGCATGAAGTTTTCGATGGAGGGTATGGTGGGGTAATGTTTGGATCGCACCTCCGAGGTGGGTGGTTCGAATCCCACCTCCACCCTGTGTCCACGGAGTTTGCATATCCCCCAGTCCAAAGACATGCATTGTAGGTGGACTGGCTTTTCCAAATTGTCCATAGTGTGTGAATGTGTGTGCGATTATGCCCTCTAATAGGTTGGCACCCCATCCAGGGTGTTCCACACCTTGTGCCCCGAGTTCCCTGGGATAGGCTCCCCCTATAGTCAACCCTGTGCAGAATAAGTGGTATGGAAACTTCCATGGATGGAAGTTTTCAATGTTGGACAATTTTGTTGAATTTTCTGGTTTCAAAATGATTGGCACCTTCCACAATTAACACTAGGTGCCAGGAATAAACCCTGGTTGTGATGCCAGGCCACCACATTCAGTAGAGATTCCTCTGGCACGTTTTCTGAAGGAAACCCATATGCAGACATTGGAAAACATGCGAAACTTCACAGAGACAGTAACCTGAACTCAGGACTGAACTCAAGACCCTGGAGCTGTGAGACAGCAACACTAAAAGTGGTGCCACTGTGCCGCCAAGACTGAAATAATTTATAGGAAAGACCAGGTGACAACTTTTCAGTCTTCAACTCCCCGGTTTGAGTGAGCCTGTGCCCACTGTTGCCTCATATTCCTGTTCTTGTCTGACAGGAGAGGAACCCATTGTGGCCGAGTTTGGTGTGTGGTGTATTATGTGAAGCTTTTCTGCTCACCAGGGTTGTAGAGAGGTTATTTGAGTCTCCATAGTCTTTCTCAAACCAGTCTAGCCATTCTCCTTTGACCCATTTCATCAACAAGGTATCTCCTCCTGCAAAACTGGTGTTCACTTGATGTTTTTTGTTTCATTTTTGAACCACTCTGTGCAAACTCTAGCCTCTGTTGTGTGTGAAAATCCCAGGAGATCAGCTGTTTCTACTCAAATACTCAAGTCAGCCCTGTCTGACACCAAGAACTATGCCATGGTTATAATTACTGAGGTCACATTTTTCTCCACATTCTGGTCTTTGATTTGAACATTAACTGAAGCTTATGACCTGTATCTGCATGATTTTATACCACATGACTGGCTGATTGGATAATTGCATGAATGAGCAGATGTTTAAGTGTTCCTAGTAAAGTGGCTGGTGAATGTATATGCATGATGTACATGTATTTCCCCTAGTGACACTGGGCATGCACTGAAAGCCAGGCAGACTCAACACAAAGGCAAACATAAAACAGACAGAAAGACAGCTGGCTGTATCCACAGCACAGGGTAAAAGCAGAAATATTTCCGGTCTAATAAATGAGCTGGGCTCTGTTTGGAATTACATCCCTGCCCGGAGTGAAGCTACAGCAGAATAACAGAAGTTTGTGAACTGGCACTAAGCTGCTAATGGAGGATCCAGTGAGGCTGGAGGCTGCACATCACTGAACCGTAAGGCACTACAAGACCAGGGCTTGACAAAGTTATACAAGTTTGACTATTCATAGCTGTTTTTTTTTTTGTTTTGTTTTTTTAAATCAGCCCTTTACAGGCATATGCACATGTCCTATTACTGTATTTATACATAAAGATATTGATGCAGTCATGGGAACTAGGGATAGATATCATATTTCTGTAGTCCTGCAGCTCTATGAGCTTTACCCTTATTCCTCTCTTTATGTAAGAATAACACACCAAAAAAGCACTGTAGGAGTAAGATCTAGGCTATAAAACATTTCTACTAAGCAATAAATGTTTACAAGGCCTGACATTTTTTGGTGTAAGAGTAAGCACATCTACAAAGTGCGCTTTTCTGAATCCTTAACTGACACAGTGATACAATTTCATAAAGTAAAAAAGGAACACGTTTACGCTATTCTTCGGGGTGGTCTCTTTTAAAAGCCCTAACATACAATCACTAGGACAAAAGGCTTTACAGTGTAGCACAAAACCTCAACAAAAATGTGGCGAGCTAAAATAGCTTACGCATATTGCCTTCAAACATATTGCTAGAGGGGGAAAAAAGGAAAGGCTTTGCTATGTTCAAAGAGGCACCCTGCAAAAATAGCTCATTTTCTTTGCATATTTCTGAGCCCCTTGATATTAATAATGTCAGGCTCTTTTCAGCAAATGAAATTCATTCTGCCTGTGTGTGAGGTATAAGCTGGGCTTAGAGCAGAGGCCCTTATCAGCAGCCTGCCTTCTCACATCTGCCTGCCTTTCTTATTTATGCCTAGCCATTCATTCACATCATGGCCCATCAGGGACAATAGACAAACATCCAATTACTCCACGATTTTTTTCTGGAGGTGTAACCTCAACATTCAGTGTCTGTGTGGGAGTGAGCAACCTTAGTTTTCTTGTCGGTTTGTGTGACCACAGTGTATTTGACATTCATTCACTATTCCATCATTAGCCGTGCCTGCATATTTATACTGTATTCCCACATTTAAATACAGAGCCTTAAGTGTTATTGAAAACAGTGCAGCGAGTGCCAGGCTGCCAGCAGGTGCCCTTACTGATCACCTACATGTCATAGGGTTTCCATAGAAACTGTTATTTATGGTTATTGATAATGATGGAGGCATATGTGCACAAACAAGACAAGCCTCAAGGGTGCTGTTAATGCACAAATGCAGTCAGTGTCAATGTGCATTGTTTTCTAACAGCACAGAAAGCAGCAAGGCTTTCTCCCTTTCTGAATGAGAATAAGTACTCTAGAGAAAGTCAACATGGCCATTAGAGACGAGTGCCATGCCATCTCGGATTAACTGGTCATGCAAGCAGCAGGTCCTTTTCAATAAGTGTATATAATGCAGTTAGATTGTAAAATAAGTCATGATGTTTCACTTCAGAACAATGCAATCAAATAAGAGACTCGAGAATTTATATCAGTCATGTGGAGGTCGGGCACCTTAACTCTTGAACCCATGCCCTTGGCTGTCATTACTCTCCTTGGTGACTGTGTTTCCATGGCCAAATTGCTAATTAGCAAGTTTAATTGGAACGACTATCACCGTCTTTGACTGTATCCTTATCAACGAGAGACAGCCCTGGTCGAAAGACTGACAGCTAGCTGGATTATACAACACTGGCCAACGCTCAAGCCAGACAAGGCCAGAACAATGAAAAACCAAACATAATTAGAAACTGTTAATTAAAATCCCATGGCAAGAAAATCACTGTTCGGTTTTGTTTGAGTTGCAGACACAATAGCACTCATGCTAACACTTTTCAAGATGATAATAATAGGAAAGGCAAACATTTTTGAGAGGTGGAGACGTAACGAACAGCTAAAGCATGTGATTGAGAGGATTCAACCTGAGATCTGAACATAAACCACGTACAGAAAAGGAGAATATTTACTGTATAAGGGCACTGCATGGAGCAGAGGCCGAACAGATATAGGATAATAATGATGAGGTTATGTGATACTCTGAAATCGATTAGTTTACAATAACAGCACATTTCTCTTACACAACAGCAATTTGTCAATGATTACAATGCTTTATTAATTAAAGATCAGTATATTGTACCGTTTTCTGTTATTTTAATGTCCACAAAACAAGTTCCCATTTTCACTTACATTATAGCAGCTATAAACAGTTTATAATATAATATAATATAATATAATAGCTTTCCAAGTTAACAAGACAAAAAAGGAAGCTCATCAATATAAACTTCCAAAAATGCTAAATATATACAGTGCCCTGCACTAATATTGGCACCCTTGGTAAATATGAGCAAAGAAGGCTGTGAAATTTTTTTATTATTGTTTAACATTTTGATCTTTTGTTCAAAATATTCACAAAAATACTTTTCACAATTGTTGCACACCTATATTGAACAAAGATTTTTTTAAAAAATAAACCTGTGTTGTTTTTGCAATTGTTTGATATCCATGAGCCCAGAGAATGTTTATGAATATTTTAAACAAAAGATCAAAAGGTTCAACAATAAAGACAATTTTTCACAGCCTTCTTTGCTCATATTTACCAAGGGTGCCAATATTAGTGGAGGTCACAGCAGGCACAATGGCTTAGTGGTTACCATGTTTGCCTCGCACTTCTGGGGTTGGGTGTTCAATTCCTGCCTTTTGACCTGACTCAGGTCCACCTCAGGACCCTGTGTAAAATAAGTGGCATGGATGGATGGATGGATGGATGGAGTCACACAGAAAACTTTTGTGTATATAGACGATCACACATCGACTTTTAAAAAAATATATATATATTTATGCTGTCGGTCATAAAAGTCTCTGGGTAAGTTGTTACTACTGAAATGATAGCATATTAGAACATGTGCATTGATATAAACCTCTCAATACCTGTCCATGCTGCTGTTATAGAAAATGAATCACCACCTTCTGACCAATCAGAATTGAGAATTCTGCAGCACGGTTGTATAAAGACATGTAGAAACTGTTTGTGCTATCCTGTATATCAGTGTAACGAGGAAAGAAGAAACGAGAGAGATACATCAGGTTGCAAGCATTATGTAGTTAGATCAATAAAGGACATCAATAATTCTTTTTAAACTTCCAAATTCAGCAATCTCATTAGAAGATCTGTAGGTAAGGATTACTCTATCTTCTAATAAGATTCTATCTTATTAGAGTCAGAAATCATGGGCTAGACATAGGGCATTGCTACAGAACCTGAAAATTACAGTTTCAATCACACTGAGGAATGCACACACACACACACACACACACACACACACACACACACACACACACACACACACACACACACACACACACACACACACACACACACACACACACACACACACACACACACACACACACTGTCCACCTGCCAGGAAGTGGCTGCACTGCAAACACTGCTTTTCAATCACAAAGCTTATGATTCAACCTTTGCGATCGCTCTCATGTGTGAGAAAATAAGTATGTGCTTTCCAAAACACCAGAGGGTAAAGCAAAAAATAACATAACCACATGAGATGGTCACAAATATAATATAATTTTTGCAACAACACTCCCAAGGAACACTTTCGGGAATCAGGAAGTCAGACCTAGAAGAGAGAGGGGCTTATGTGTGTTTAAAAAAAATAAAGTTGTATTACATGGTTTGCTCTGGTTTATTTCAGCTGCATGTTTAGAGAAGATTCTGAGAGGTTTATATTAAAATGCATGAACTCAGGGATGGTTGAAGAAGATCTCTTCTCGGACCAATTCCCATGCTCCTCACCATCTTGAGCCTCATATATTATAATCCTTCCGGAAATCAACCCTGCTTTCTGTAGTCCTGTGTCTAGCTTTGGCCAGTTTCAACTCCTCCAATGTGTCTGAGTCTCATTATGGTCTTCACATGGCCCCTCTGTGCGTCAGGGATCGAGCCATTAAAGCAGCCAGCATAGACTCTGCATTTAGCACTTACTGCTACTGTGAGCACCTTTTATTCAATTTAGTTTGATGTGCCTGAGAATAGAGCTGTAATGGAAATTCAAATGACAGGTCATAAGGCTCCCCGTAGTCAAAGCAAGTATGCAGGTTTTGCCATAATGATAATAACATACTGCTGGTGAGCACTGTGAAAATGGATATTACAGTCAGGGCAAATAACATTTTCCAGGCTTCTAATAAAACTGCTTGCCTTCAGTTAACAAACATTACAGAGCAGCAATAAACAATATGGAGTCAAAACCTGTGCTTTCTTGTCACAATACATAACAGAGATATCCAACTAGTTGCAAAGCCCAGCAACATAAAATTCATTGCTTACAAACATCTGGATAAACAAGTACCATGATTGAAAAGTAACAAGAGTTAGTTTTTAGAGCTTGAGCATTAATTATTATTTTATGGCTATAAATAAGATTTTTAAGTTTTGTTACAGACTGGCACTTTATGTTCCCAATTTTGACTAACACTACAAATTCTGAACAGATGAGACACTTGTTTTGAACTTTTGGAACTGTTTTGAAGTGGAGAATGAAAGCATATTTCGTAGTGCAGTCATCTTTAAACATTCGGTTTTGGTTGTTGACTATCTTTTTTTAACCACCCATGCCTTCACTTCATTAATCAGGGCAGAAAGTGTAAATGAAGGGGGGGGGGGGGGGGGGGGGGATCTATACCAGTCTGTGAAACATTTTCATTTCTCAGTGAGCTGCCTTCAGGTAAATAATTTACATAATGCATAGAATACAGTAGAAATGGCATAAATGCAATCAATACAGTAACTGCAATGTTTAGAAAACTGGAGTTCGCACTAAAGCAAGTTCTTTTTTCATACACCGATCAATTCCGCTACAGTATTCTTCAAGTGCATCATTCAGTCTGATGAAATACTTTGCTGGGTCTGCATCTGGACCATAGTCCACCAGTTGATGACCCCTGGGATATGCAATCGGAGAAAATATTACCTTGCTGAATAACCGAGCAGGCTGAATCTGCAATTGACCATTTGTTCCAAATCTCATACTGTACATTATTTTCATTGTAATTCCTATTGCCCCCATTTTCTTCCAAATTTGCAGTTACCATATTGGTAATTCCTATCCACTATCTAGTTCTCTCCTGCCACACGGCAACTACCCACTGGCGAGGACGAGATCTATCACATGTTTCCTATGAGGCATGTTCAGCCTCTTTTGTAACTATAAACAATAAATGAAATATATAGTGAATGATATATGCAATAAATACAGACAAAATTAAATATTGTATTATATATTGAAATTGTGTGTGTATATATACACACACAATTTCAATGGATTGGTGCCAATCCATTAAAGGGCACATTCAGACACTATGGACAATTTGGAAATGCCAATCAGCCTACAACATATCTTTGGACTGGGGGAGGAAGCTGGAGTACCCGGAGGAAACCCCCGAAGGTCGTTTCCGATCCCAAACCCTGGAGGTGCGAAACAAACATAGTATACCTGAGCTGAGATCCAATGTTGATAAGAGCCATTTTAATCATCAGAGAAGTGAGGATAGCAGTGTTTAATACCCAGGGACCTCTGTTAATTATTCTCTTTGACACCTGATGACAGATGGCATCATCCAGATTCGAACTTACAATCTCCTGATGATAGCGCAAACGCATCTTGTAATGTTTAAACCTCTATCCATTAAAACAGATTTCACATGAAAACATTTGTCTCTCAATTAATTTAAAATGCACTAAATTAAGCTGTGTTTTTTGTATGTCTGAATCACAAAATATGTGAAAAAAATTGGCTAGCACACACTTTATTGTTTGAGCTATACTGAACTTCTTTAACTGTTAAAAAATAAATAAATAAATAAATAAAAATTGACTAGCCCCATTCAACAAAGTTTTATTTTACTCACTCAAGTGCTGATTACTTATAGGTGTACAATATTTTGTCTATTTATTCCTGACATGTCCACTCACAGGACACATTTGAATTAAAAGCATTTTAATTAATAGGCCGACTAGGTTCTGAGTCATTGAGTTTTGGATTAAGCCCATTTAATTTTGGTGACCAGTGAAATAGTCAAATAAAAATTTATGTAATACCTTCAGTTATTATGACTAATGGATTGTTATCACGGTAACAAAATAAATAAAGAAATCATAGGGATCCTAGAAAATGGTGTTAGACTTCCCCTGATAAAACACAACAGAAAAGGTGGGGAGAGGTGAATAATAATATAGCACATATATAGTGGCCACCCCGAGACAGCAGAAGTAAATAGGCTAATTTATGTACCCCCACAGGAGAGAGCAAAAGGTGTACGGTGGGGGGTTAACAATGGCTGACGTCTGACAGCTGTTGATGTTCGGGACCCATCAGTCAGGAAGGCATGGCTGAATTACAGAGCACATGTTTATGGATGTTTAAGTTACAGGACCGCCCTCTCCCTCAGGGCCTGAGCATTTTCATGGGTCCTTCCGCTGTGGCAGCAGCATTTTGATGACTCCATCTGCTAAAACCCATTAGTGCTGCCAAGTAAACTTAAATAGCCAAAGAACAAAACACCAAACAACATGCAAGGGAGTCATATTCGAGGTCCTGCAATATCAACATCGTAAGAGGAAAGCTAAAGCATCTGTCCGAGAGAAAACTTTTTCTTTTTTATCTCTAGGACAGAAGACTGACTTACATAATGAGATCTAGGGTCAGACATGGCGTTAGCAGGAGCTTAGCCCACTAGTCTGTGACTTGCAAGACAGGAAGTAAGAATATTCTGGAAAAACACAGACGAACATAGTGTAGAGCCTTACTAAAGTAAAAGCACTGCAGTGGGATTCAATTATATGGTATTGGACATATAAAAACTTGTATTTTCATTTGACATTTTATTAGGTACAGGTACCACATAGGTCGTTTTTTTTTTTTACAAAATGAACCTGTCCATCAGTAGAAACAAACCATCAGAAGAGCACTGCTGATATTATTTGGATGATGGATCATTCTCAGTTCAGCAGTGATACTGACAAGTTTGTTTTAAAACAACAGGTATGCTTACTGGCTGCATTATTAGACAAAGCCCTTTTGTCGATATACATTTAGACACTATATCTTCCTAGCCATAATGTCCAGTTCTCCTCATGTGTGTCTTTTACTGACCACAGGATGTTGTTAGCTGGATTGTTCTTTTGCTGAACTATTCCACAAATTGTTATGCTTGATACATTTATTGCATCATCAGTTGTGCTACAGTCAGTCATTTTATACCAACAAAGTGCACCTAAATGGCTGAGGAGCATAGGCAGACTTAATAAACTCAGCTAGTGCAAGCTACTGGAAAGCGACTTAAGATCAAACTAATTCAAAATGTCTGAAAAGAACTACTCAAAGTGCTGCATTTATTAGCATGCATAAACATCAAGCAAAATAGAGTATTTCAAACGTTATGTGAACAATCAGGATGTTGTCAGTTGCCAGTTGTAGAACTTGCTACATCCACATTGTACTTAAACTCACTAGCCATTTTATACAGGTATATATGCAGTGTTCAATTACTGGCAGTAGTCCATGCATAATTTGTCATGCTTCTTTTATCCGAACCATCAGTGTAAAGGGAGCACCACCAGACCGCCGAGCAGAGATTATTAGAATGGTGGAATCAATGGTTTTTAAAAACCACAGTTCAAAGCAACATCTGGACTGCAAATGTGTACTTTATAAAACTGCCAACTATTATAGATTCAAATAACTGGCAGTTACGTGTATATTGTGTGTAGGTGATGATTATAGTGTGTGTAGCTACATGATTTGTGTTTCAGTGAATGGGTAGAGTGCTCATTTGTTCAATTTCACTACTTTAATTAGACATAACTACATAATACAATAACTGCATGCATTACATATAATATAGACCAGTGTTGACAGAAATAGCAATTAATGAGAAATACCAGTATTACGCAGCAAGAATGAAAATGAAACAAGCTGTAACTACACAGCAATTTAGAAGTCCACTAAAGCAATTCCCAGTAGCAGCTCAGATGCTCCTGTAAGCATTCAGGTAAAGTCCATGCAAAAAGCTTTTATGATGATTTTATGATATTAAATGCCATACTAGTCTATGACTAGAGAGTCATCTAGAGATGCTTTGAAGTTTCTATGGATGTATATATCTTCCTGTTAATATAAAACATATCTTCATGCTAGTGCTGTATCTTTGCCAGGGTCATGGTGTATCCAGAGTCTGTCACGGGGTCAATGCACCCTCGATGTAACGTCAATCCATTACATGGCACGATGCACACACAAAATCACACCATCATTCACTCCTAGGGGCATATAACTGATCTAGTTTGTGTTTTGTGGACCTTGTGCATGTTTTTGGGAAGTGGGAGGGAGCTGGAGAACCTGGGTGAACCCTATGAGGACACAAGGAGACAGAGACAGGGTGATTGTCTGGACCTCAGTACAGACAGACAGAGAGAGAGAGAGAGAGAGAGAGAGAGAGAGACAGAGAGACAGACAGAGTGATATCAGTCACTGAACCTTCCCTTCATGATCACTGGTCTTAGCTCTCTACACATCCTTCTGCCTTTCACTGTTTCCAAAGAATGCATATCCATCTCTTGTGTTGTTTCCCCATCAGAGTGTGACAAGCATGCCCAAGCACAGGATGACAGAGAATGGAAAAAATAGTGCTATACAAATCCTTTCATCTATTTGAGGAACAGCAAGTACGGGCATCTCAATAAAGGTCATATATTAATTCATGGTGTGCCTCTATTTTTAACATTCTTTTCAACCCCTTAATCCTTTCCAGCCTCTCTGCTTCTCTAATCATTTTATCTTACACTAAATAAACTCTTCTGTGCCAGTTTGATGAAATGCTGGATGAGAGTTGGCTGTGAGTGTGGTTCAGTGTCTTTCACCTGCTGAGCTTCAGCTCTCCTAATCAAAGAGTCCAAGCTTTGCAGTTCTGACCCCAGGGGTGCGGGGCTACTCACATACCAGACAGCCTTCATCTCAACTAGTGACAGAAAGAGAGAGATCCACAGAGAGACACATGAAGAGGGAGAATAGAAGAAGAGAGTGACGCAATTCTGAGTCTTTTAGTCTCGTCCTCTCTCTTGCTCTGTGGATTTACCAAGCACACACAATTTCCTTTAAGAAAACAAAGGATCATTGGGAATAATTTCTACACTCTCGTTTCAAGACTCACAAAAAGCTACAAGACAAATAATAGCACTTTCATTAGAAACTGACAGCTGTAGGGCTGTGGTGTGTGGTGGATTAAAGGCTGCGTTATTGAATTTAGCAGTCGAGATGCATGGTCTTTATTTGGGGGTGAGTGATATGAGTGAAGGGTGATGAGAGAGGGAAAGAGCCTCCTGGAGATTCAGGCACACAGGCACAGCACGACTGAATTATTCACACACAGGAAAGCAAGTCTGCGCTTCTCTCTCTCTCTCTCTCTCTCTCTCTCTCTCTCTCTCTAGCCTTCGCTCACTCCCACCTCCCACCAGTCACCGTTACTTCCTGTCTTTGTTTCTTTCACCTCTTTCTTTGCTTCCACTCATTCTATCTGTTTCACACCTTCCTGAAGCTCTGTGTCATGTTCACATTTTCACCCCCTTTATGTATGGCTGTCTAACCTTGCCTTTGTCTTTTGCCTTCTCTGAGGGGCTGCCACGATCTTTATATATATATTTTTTTTTAAAAAAAAACAAAAACTATAGATTCCTCTGTGTTTTAAACCCAGGCGTTGAAAATTACTAGGAAATTATACTTAACTGAAAATATACAGATAGTGTGTCAAATTGTCATACTCGGTTAAAAATGGAAGGTTCCTGGAAATAAATGTAGTCAGGCCAACGTAAAAAGTAACTGTATTAACTGATGAAATGACACTAATGTCATGTTTTCATGTGAAAAACTAGTTTTTATTACTTATCTAAAACTGATGATTTTCAATTGGTAGGCTGCATGGAATTTGTGTTTTTACCTCTTAAACGATCGGATGGTAAAGCTACTGCATGCTGGAACTCTGAAGCAGCTCTGAGTCAGTGATACTGCTTATGTAAAATAAAAATAAATAAATTTTACAAAGCTTAAAAAAAAACCCACGTAAAAAAAAAAACAGATGCTTAATTAGAGTGACAGTGTGAAGGTGAAAAACGCTCCAGTCCGATCTGTGTACAAATTTAGCATCTAGTATCTAAAGCCAAGAAAGCATGACAGCGACTGCTGAGTAAATAAATCTTTTACTGTATCTATCATGTGCAGTACAAAACCTCCGAAGTGACACGGTGGTTATTTTTGATAAGGCATGATCATGAATTAATACGTGGGCGGCTGTGGCTCAGGTGGTAGAGCGGGTTGTCCACTAATCATAGGCCATTTACCATTTAATATATAATAAGTCAAGTTCAAGTTGTATTGTCATTTCAACCATATACAATACAAGTATATGGTTGGTATATGGTTCCAAGATTGAACTAAAGAGTAAAGTGCAATATAATCAGTCTTCAACATGCTTACTGTAGGTTCTGCTGGACACAATGGTCTAATTCAACTGATTTCTTTTTCAAATTTTAATATGTAAAAGTTGGCATGAGTTACAATTTTCATGGCCATGAAATAGAGCTTGAGAAATGGACAGTGTCAAAATTAGTATCCGGCTAAAAATAGATCTAGATAGGTAGAGATAGAGAGAGCATTATTAATCTCCAAGGGGAAATCTGGTGTCACAACAGTCACAACACAAAAGCTACAGGGATGACCAAGACGTAACAGTTCACAAGACTTTAAAACTACACAAAAAACTCACAATATACTACAAATAATATGGAATAAAAATATACATATAAATAGCTCTCCAAGTTATTTACAGTCAAAGATCCCTGTACAGATTGACTGTATGAAATATATTACAGGTTGGCAGGCTTCAATCTGTACCTTAGACATGTGTGATGTGCACATGTATTCAAAGTAAAAAGTAAATGTTTTAATTGATGAAATTATGTTAGTCATTTTTTCACATAAAAAACTATTTTTTATTACTTATCTAAAACTGTTAGAGGGTGATTTTTGTTGATTTCCCCCATAAAAGCATCGTTCAATCTCTTAGTTGATTGAAATGAATGATGCTGCTTGGTTTGCTAATGAATTAATCAGAAGTAAAATATCATGTAAATAACCACTATTTATCATTAGCAATAACTTGACTAGCTGTGTAGCCAATTTATGTTAGCTACTGAAATCAATGCTAGTCTAAACTGGTATTAGCAAAGTAAACAATTAATTTTAGCCAAAAAAGTAACATACCTAAAAATACTTTTTCAAACTGTATGGAGTTCATGCCTTCATGCTGGCTTGTGACTCATACATGTTCAAAAGCACATGGATAGCGATAGCATTAACTAGCATGAGAAGGCATGATTCTTGACATTTTTTTCTACAATGATGAACCTGATAGGATGCTAAACTGAAATGATTGTAACAAATACTTTGAAGGTCTAAATAAAAATGTAAGGAGTAAAAAGTAAGTTTCTAAGTAAGAGTACACATAGTCAATTTTAATAATACTCAAATAATGTATAAATACACCAAAGTAATACTCAAGTATAACAATGAAGTATAATTACTCGAGTAATTACCCTGTTAAACCCCAAACTTTTGTCAGATTATGATATATTTTCTATTCCATGCTCCTTTATTAGCCTGAAAATGAGAAAACCCTGTCAATCCATCAGACAGACTCAAAAATGTCTTACAAACCTTTTCCTATCAATAAAAAACAGTTAGAAAGCCCTGAAGTCAATTGAGTGTATATGGAAACAGATGATGGTTAAGTGTCAGTGGCCACCAATTTTGCTAAAATAGCAAGCTCTATTAATATTAATCTACTCATGCATGAGTAACATCAGCTCATAGCTTTTAGCTTAGTGTTCCTTCATGACCCCTACACTCTGTATTAGGTAACAGTCAGTTCATAAAATTAGTATGCCATCAATCAAACTATGCACTTCTGCTGTATGTTCAAAGCTCAGAGTGGTAGTGGTGAAAAAGACATATCTATGTAAATAACTGGATTTAACATATTTCAAACAAAAGCTAAATTAAATTCTGAGAATGGAAAACACTTTAGTATGGCTTAAAAATCCTTCGCTGTATCTGAAGTCGCGCGTTCACTCACTAATTTAGTACAGACGGTTCTATACAAAACACTACATCGGGCAGCAGTAAGGGAGACAGACTTGTTCCGAAAACATACCAAGGCATTTTCGTGACAATTAGTGTGGATGCCATATTGTCAATTTAAGCCAAATTAGCTGCGATTTATGTGATCATTACAATTAGGTCATTACAATTACAATTAAAACATGCTATTCATGCAGCAATACAGTATATTGGCAATACGCTAGACTCCTATTAGATGTTTATTTCAGTGCTTCATCACTGTATTTCATATGTGCATGTGCATAACCCAACTATGCTTACAGAGAACTTTCCCAGTGTAAATACTGATGTAACTTTTGGAATTCATTCACCATACCTGAAACCTGAATTAAAATGAAATGCACCACCATGTACCTGGTGGTATATTTTATGTTAGCATTTATACATCAAGTCTCCTAAAGTCAATTTAAAGCTAAAAGGAATTGCTGTGCTTATTGTGGATGTAGTGTGCATCAGTTGTAGCCTGGATTTATAACTGGATATATATATATATAGCCTGGATAACACTCAACTACTGCACTATATGGTAAATAGGGAATGAATTCGGACATAAAATGTGTCTTTTCTTCTCCAAAGCGTTCTGTTTCAGAAAGCAGGGATGGCTGAGACAGTGAATTTTGCTAATTTTGTAATTTTGCTACACGGCTCGCCTGCCTGCCCTCGTCTCCCACCTCTGGCTGACTCATTAGGTGACGCTCTGCTTCATCTCACTCTGCTATTTATGCAGATAAAAAAAGGGCAAATTAATGAGGGACACCCTGGGGAGCCACTGCACAATGCAGGACGAGAAAATGAGAGCCTAGACACAATGTGTGCCATACAGACTGTGATAGGAAGCAAGGAATTTGTGTTTTTTTACCACCCGATGGGAAAACTGCTGCTTCTCTCTGAGGCAGCTCTGAGTCAGTAACACTGACTATGTTAAAAAAAAAAAAAAAAAGACGCTTAGTAAGTGTGACATTCTGAAGGTGAAAGACACTCCAGTCCTATCTGTCTACTCATTTAGCATCTAGGATCTACAGACAAGAAAGCATGACAGTGACTGCTGAGCAAATACATCTTTTATTGTATGTATCATGCACTGTAAAACCAGATAAATTCATTTAACTCAAAAACTTGGGCCAATGACTTAAAATACCGTGGGAACATCATACTTAATATGGGGTTCATGATAAATTATTAATTAATGAAAATATAATGATAAATTATTATTAATATATTATATGCTAACATTATATTTTAATAATGATTAAAATATTATTCTTAATGATTTGGTGGAGAAAAAAAATCTATTCACTTTGAGATTTCACTTAAGCTGACTTGAGTTTAAGTCCAGCATAAAGCATTAAGTAAAGCATAAAGTGCAATATTATCAGTCATCTCCATGCTTAGGTTCTGCTGGCCACAATGTCATGAGTTACCATTTTTCATGGCTTGAAAATGTAGTCTAATTCGTGGCCTTAGTATATTAATTCCTTACCAGAAGAAACTTAAATCTTGGCCACAAGAGTTAAGTGGTCTCAATGTATTCATTTGTGGGCATAACCACCATGTCACCTCAGAAGCTCTGTAACCATGAAATCTATCACACACTGCCAAACAATATTTGGTCTGCATGTTGATATATGAGTAATCACTTAGTAAACTGCCATCTAGAAGTAGAAAAATAAGGCCATGTATGACAATTTGTGATGCACCTACAGCCAAGAAAGCTAATGACACTAACTGTTAAACAAATGAACCATTTAAGTCTAACAGCAAACGATGCCATTTTGGGCTCAACTCAGCAGATGACTTTAACATGAATGTAGTATTAATAGATCAGTAACAGTACATGATAATTTGTCATTCAAATAGCATGATAAGTACCAATTAGGTAAATAACACATTAAAAAAGGTTGACATTTTAAAGTGTTTTTACTTCATCTGTGTACATCAATGTTATGGTACAAACTCGGCACTCTGTGCTGCTTGAGCAGGAGAGTGACATTTGAAAAGCTTTCAGTGCTGAGGAGCATTCAGTTTGAGCACAGCGAGATGCATTTACAAAATAAACTGAAAGGCCCTTTGCTCCTCACTGAGCTAAATTCAAAAGTCGTGCCAGGCAGTGCAGCCTCAGCTGGGGCGTGGGGGTGGGGGGTGGGGTATGTACTGACCTTCATATCCACTATGTTTAGATGGCTTGCTGTGGACCGATGCCCAGCCGCTCCATGTAAAACTTAAAGAGTGCAGCTATTGCTGGTTGTGCAGTCACGTATCCTAAACACACCAACAGAAACCCAGGCCTGCTGACACCATACACAACTGCACAGCTCAAAGGTGCAAGAGTTGCGAGAGTACTTTCTTTAAAACTTTTCAAAATGCACAATCACAATATATGTTTAACATATACATAAAATTTAATAGCACTCATCTCACAAAAAGCATGACTGAAGAAAAAGGAGTTTCATGCAAAAGCTGCCATTGGTAACAAATAATGCCCAAAGAGCGGCAGCCAAGGTTTATATTTAAAAAAAAATAATAAATTTTTTTTAAAAAGAAGCCAAAAAACCCCAGACTTCCTGAGCATGGCTAAATGGAGCATGTGAGAGTCAATGGGAGTGAGTGTATAAGATGAAAGAGGAGAAAGGGAGTCATTGTCATGGCCTAGCTCTGTGTTTGATTCGAGCGGCTGCCTGGCCTTGGCTGCAGGTATTAAGATTCAGCAGATGCGGGCGCGTGCTTAACAAGGCTGGGTTTATGTGTCAGCTATTACGGTGGCATTATGAGAAAAGAGGACAAGGAGTTTGAACAGAACTTCCAGTGCTCTAATGTAGCCAGAGCTGCTAAAACACTTCATGCTCTCAACCCTCTCAGATTTTTCTCCATGAGTTGTTTATCTGAGCACGGAGTCTCGCTGTCCACTCGCCAGTCTTTCTTAATCATAGATTTCATGAAAAATTGCATTATGCTCTTTTGCTGATCCAAAGCCTGACTTTGGAATGCTAGTTTGCAGGGTAAAGTGACTTCACGGTGATGTGAAAATGACTGAAAAAGCAATGTGGGTCAGCCAGAGACCTTTATTTCCATTAACAGCACCCACTAAACAGGCCTGCTCAGCCCCCTCTGCTCCTTTCCCACCATCATTCTTCCTCTCCCTGCACACAGATTGCAAGTTTCAGCTAGGAACTGTCCCTCACCATTCTCTATTTCCTGCAAACCCCCCCCCCCCCCCCCCCACACACACACACATGCCCAAGAACCCAAAGTGCCACCATTATTGCAAACCTGTGCTATATTTATGAGTGGGTCTGTGCGTTCCATTGCACTGAGTGCTTGTATGGAAAAAGGCAGAATGCAGGAGAATGCTCAGCATTCAGACAGACAGTACCCACATTGTTGAGGCTACATAACCAAACACAGCTTGCTTTTCAATGCAATGGTGGCTCTGAAATTTTTATTTGTTGGTCTGGCATACAGTATTTGCCCTGGAAACAACAGAAGGCACAAGACACAGAGACATCACAGCAAACTACAACACATTTAGAAATGATTTAAAATGCCAACCCTCCTTTAGAATCTTCTCTGCAATACTACACAATCAAAAAACTTCAAAACATTTTACAATCAGATTTGAGGACGTAAACTGTATAGACATATGATAGAAACAACTTGAGTGATCATCTATAGCATCCGACATTTATTTTGTGATGAAATTCGGAGTTTTTTAGTTGAAAGTTCTTTCATTATGACATTAGCGAGGCACACATCCACTAAGGTCTTACAGGAATAATGAAAAACAACAGATCAGCACCAGAATGGCTGAGTACATCACAAATATTTCAATATAAACAAACACTCACCATCCACTTTAATAGGAACGACTGAACACCCGCTCATTCCACATGAATTCGAAGCGATCATGGACACAGGCCCATGATGGGAAAAGACCAGGTGATTTTTTTCCTAATCTTCAACTGTCCAGTTTGGTTGAGAATGTGCCCATGATAGCTACAGATTCCTGTTCTTGGCTGACAGGGGTGGATTTGATGATTCGATGGAAACAAGGTTCAATGTTTTGTGCATGCTGAGATGCTTTTCTGTAAAGAATGACTATTTGAGTTTCTATATCCTGCCTAGCAGTTCAAACCAATTTGGACATTTTCCTCTGACCTCTCTTATTAACAAGGCATTTCCAGACATTAGAAATAAATTCTAGACTATTGTGTGTAGTCAAACCAGCCCATCTGGCACCAACAACCATGCCACGGTTAAAGTCACTGAGATCACACTGAGATTCCCTCATTCTGATGTTTACTGTGAACATTAACTGAAGCTCTTGACCTGTATCTGCATGATTTTATGCACTGCGCTGCTACCACATGATTGGCTGATTAGATAACTGCATGAATATGCAGGTAGACAGGAGTTCCTGTTAAAGTGGATGTGAGGGTTTCTGGGAATTTTCAGCGAGTTATTTTTTTTTTTTCACTCACGTGTCTGCTGAAGAAGTCATCCACCTCTTTCTGTACTTTCTTCTGACAGTCAGGGTTTATGGCCAGCAGGTAGCAGGTGAATGCAAGAGTGTTACTGCTCGTCTCATAACCAGCGAGGAAGAAGATGAAAGCCTGGCCTATGATCTCATCCTCCGTCATCATCCTTTTCTGCTGGCTGCTTTTTGCCGACTCGTTGCAACTTTCCGCATTTCTGTCAGTCACATCTTGCTCATCTGCTTGATTGACCACGTCAAAGTGATCCAGGGACACACACTCCTTACTGCTCCTCACATCCAGCATCAGCTGCAGGAAGTCCCTCCGCCTCTATCGAAGCCATGGGACAAAGGTTAAAAGAGGAGACTAATATTCATCCCCAAGTTCTCTTCACGTAGCAGTTATAAATCTGGAAACTTTCACCTCTTTTTTTGTTTCTTTTCAAACCTTGCAAAAATATTTTGGATGTATTGTTGAAGGATACACCAACTAGTGCTGTAGGACTTGAGTCTGGTCTTGGTCTTGTGCATTGATCTCGCTAAATATGGACTTGGTGTTGATTAACGTTAAAGCAAAATTAATGTTCATGTTGTCTTTTCTTTTCACAAATTTTGACAGGACGTAATTCCTTCTTCTAGAAAATATACAGTGTCTCCTCCACTAATATTGGCACCCTTGGTAAATATGAGCAAAGAACAAAGATATTTTTTGATAAACCTGTGTTGAATTTGCAATTGTTTGATATCCATGAGAGCAGAGTATTTTTATTATTTTTTTAACAAAAGATCAAAAGTTTAAACAATAAATAAAAATTTTCACAGCCTTCTTTGCTCATATTTGCCAAGGGTGCCTATATTAGTGGAGGGCATGCTAGCCTAATCATTGTCACAATGTACAAATGAAACCAACTAGTTGAAGCAAGGCTTGGCCTTGAAATAAATGTTTTTTTTAGTCTTGATCTTCAATCGGTCTCGCTTTCATTTGGACTCGATCTTGACTTAGCACCAACCCCATTAAATTTCTGTCTTGACTTAATCTTGGCTAGTCCCGGTCTTAGACTTGACAATGGCGGGCTTGATTATAGCCCTAACACCAAAATTAAATTAGTCTGGTTTTATTCATAGATAAATTGCAAAATGGATGCACATTTTCCATGTATACCCAGAAATCATGGGGCATACAACTATATGCATTGCAGATTTATTTTATTTTTTTATTCCTCCAAGGTTGTACTATACCTGACTGGATTGCAACTCATCCCTCTGCTTTATAAGTTTCTGAATGCAAGTGGTGAAGAAGTTGCTCATCTCACTGCTCTCTTTATCTCGCATCAAGCCACCAAGTGGCCTAATCAGGATCGGGAAATTCACTATGAGCACAAAGGACAACCACAAGGCCATTTACCAGTATTCTTAAGTCATAAACACAAGGACAAAGGCATTTTAAATGAGGCCTCTTTCACCAGCCTGCAATAAATGTGCTATATCTTTATACTGCTTCATTAAAGTTCATATCAAATAGTCGTTTATGGAGCTCCCTATGTGATGTGACCTCAGCTGTTGAATAATTAAAGGGGAAATAATGGGCACTGAAGGATGTTTTGGATTAGATGAATGGCGAAATGTGACAGGGTAACTTACGGAAGATGAACATGAAGGGTCTGAATAAAGAGAAAGAAAAGAACTTGGAGGCGTGGTGCACAAATGGGTCGTTGGGGTTGTTCTGAGAGTCCACTTGCATGCCAAACGCCACACTTGCTATCACATCCATAGTGAAGCAACCAAAACACCTGCAGGAAAATATTCATGAGTTACCATGAGTTATAAACAGTATACAATTCAAGGAAACTTTTGGCCTCTTATACTTTTTTTAAAATATAAAATGTTGCAGTTTTTGTAAATAAATAAATAAAATAAAAAACAAAAATCACTTTTCATCATGGGGACCAGCCAGATGTCCCCACAAGATCAAAAGTGTCAGATATTTCTATCTTTGTGGGGACATTTGTTCCAACTTAAGATATAAAAAAACATGCAGACAGACACACAGTCATACCGGTGGATGTCAAAGCTCTTTCCAGACTCTGCATAAGCCTTCAGGTTGTTCAGTAATGTTTCTGTAGCCACATGAATAAGAGGGACCATCTGTGCCAAAACACACAAACATACTGTTTTACACTTCAGAAATTTTATTACCATCCATCAATCCATCCATTTCCCATACCACGTCCCCTACACAGCGTCGCAGGGGGAGCCTGGAGTCTATCACCTTCTATTACCAATGATAATATATCAAAACATTCAAGCATTGTCTTAAAAAACATGATTTAGCAGATTTAGCAACCCAAGAATGGAACGAATCTATAACGTGCTAGAAGAATGTGGGCCAAGTTACTGCAAAGTGATGAATCAATTAAAATCTCATTTAATTTTGCAGGTCATCACCAAGGGCAAAAAAACCCCGCACAATAATAATGGATCAAACCACAGCTAATTAAGTCATTAACATTTTTAAGAATATATTTAAAGAGCATATATGCATGTACATGTACAGTGCCTTGCATAAGAATGAATTCCCTTTAACATTTTACAGTGTTATAATCTGGAATTGCAATGGACATAATTGTGATTAGTATATGTCAAGAATACATATGAAATAGCTCCTAATATTGTAATAGGGGTTAGAGCAGAAATTAATTTGGTTTGCGAAATTATTTACAGAAAAATGATCAAAGTTACAGTAGGATTGCAGAAATCGTCACCCCGTTCATATGAAACTCTGAAATTAGTTCTGGTTGCAACTTTGAAAAATGCCATCCTTACCTGGTCTCTGACTTTTAGTAGACAGCCTCTTCTAAGCAGGGTCATGGTTGTGCCATATTCTTAATTATTTATTTATTTATTTTAAATGAATGGACTTCATTAGTCTTCATGATGCTGTTATGGTTCTGGGGCCACCAAGAAACAGATGTATTTATATTGAAGTCAACAGGTCAACTCCAACTAACTTGCACCAGAAATGAAATGAAAATGAAATGGTTTTACAGCAACAGGGGGTGAATTTTTATGCAATCACAACTTTGATGTTTTTTTTTTTATTATTTTCAAACAATTTTGCAAACTACATTCATTCCCCATCTTCAATATTATTAGCTATTTTGTGAGTTATGTTAATAATCCCAATTAAGTCCACTTTAATTCCAGATTGTAACACTACAATATGTAGAAAAGTTCAAGGGGGGTATTTTATATATATATATATATATGGACTTATGCAAGGCTGTGTAAACCTGTCTGTCCTCTGAGTCAGGTCATACTACTCTGAGCAGAAGTCTTGGTGATCACTCCCACTCACTACATTCTCTATCTCTCTCTTTCTCTCTCTCTCACTCAGCTGCAGCACTGTAGCTTTCCCCTCAGATGGCAATGACTGACAACGTGATAAGCCTCCATCTTACACCTGACCTGCCTATTGATCCTGTTCACTCAGGAAGAGAGAGATGAGGGTGCAAGCAGCAATGACAAAAAAAAAATGAGCAAAGGGAAGAGAGGGAGTGACTTTATGGAGCACTGAAGCAAGACCGGATGACAAATCCTGAGTGGAGAAAGTACAGGCTGGCCTGAGCCACACTAATATCCTAACTAGGCCTGGGCCATATGACAATATAATATAGATAGTGTGATAAATTATGCCACAGTACACTTTTGTGAGATATTGCAAGTATCACCATGTCTTTTTTCAAATGTATTTTATGTGTTTTTTAAGTAACAATTACAGTAACTCTGATCCGAGGCAGCCGATATGATGTTAACATTTTGTACCGTTTTAAATCATTAAAACATTCTTATACAACTGTTTTCTCAGCTAGCCAGCTATATTTACCTTAAACAGATTTCTCCTCTCCTGACCATAAAAAAAATAACAGGAACAAATAGGGGGGGGGGGGGGGGACCTCATAGAAATATTAAATATATAATATCATGAATTATGAAGCCAATAGGCTTATGGTCCCTAGCCCAAGGCCACTTCTCTCATGGGGAGCATTGCATGACAACTTCACATAAGCCATAACTGTAGTATCGTTTAAATAACCTGAATTTTAAATGAGCCAGAGAAGAAAAAAAAAAAAAAACGGATTAAGAAAAACGCAAGTAATTTGATTCAGAGACATACAGTGAGGGGAAATAAGTATTCACACATTTTTGTTTTTGTTATTTAATATACTCCCACTGCATATATCCACTTGAAATGTACACACATAATGTCATTTGACTTTGTACTTAAAAATATGAGCAAAAAGCATTAAGTATTCATAAGTATAAACACTGAAAATTACAGTGAAAATGGATTCCGATACTAAAAATAAACAACATTAGTACTTTGTTGCAAATAAACTGTTGGCAATTACAGCTTCGAGACATCTATGGTAAGCTGTAATAAGCTTTTTGCAGCACTTTAGTTCAGCTTTGACCCATTCCTCTTGGCAAACCATCTTTAATTTACCAAGGTTTCGAGGGTCCCTCTGATGGACTCACAATTTCAAAAATTTCATTAAATGTAGTATATATATATTGATCAGCCATAACATGAAAACCACTGACAGGTGGCATGAAGAACATTGATTACCTCATTACAATGGAACCCGTCAAGGGGTGGGAAATATTAGGCAGAAAGTAAACAGTCAGTTCTCGAAGTGTAAGGAACTGAGCGACTTTCACAAGGGCCAAATTGTGACGGCTTGATGACTGGGTCAGAGCATCTCCAAAACGGCAGGTCTTGCGGGGTGTTCCTGGTATTCAGTGGTTAGTACCTTCCAAAAGTGGTCCATGGGAGGACAACCAGTGAACCGGCGTATATTATTAATACAGTATCCAAATACTTTGTCCCATAGGAATTTCATTTTTAAACATATCTTTTTTTTTTGCTCATACATACTTTTTTTTGTATATAATGATAAGTACAAAGTAAAAAGGCATGTACGTGTATGAAAATTTTAAGTGCACTGTATGCACTGGAAATACAGTATATTAAATAACTAAAACAGAATTGTCCAAATACTTACAGCTAATCAATGCACATACACAAAACAATTATCTTGGTCCATAGGCTAGTTATATTGTAGTTTAACAGCGTTCATGTGCTTCAAAAGTCAGGAAGGTGTTTTGAGAGTGGGGCACAAAAACACCATTTGAACTATTTAACGCTAATGTTACTGGAATATAAACTTCAGAGAATTACTGACTTCAGCAATGTACCTTTCTGGTAGCTAGTAAAATGTTTTTCCTTTGGCTTTAGCTTGCCTGAGTGGCTTTAATTTAATAAAGCTGTAATTACTGTCGTGTTACTTACAATATAGTGGTGAATGTGTTTAGAGTGAATGTGGTTGTTGTGTATACACTGATATAATGCTCTTCTGCTACTTGTGAAATGTAACGGTATGTTGGATGTTCTAAATACTCATGTAGTCCCTTCGACATAGTTCTGAGGTTGTGTAATGTGATCCTCTCTGCAACACAAAGCTGTGTGGAGAGATGACCTGTCTGGTCTGTTCAGATGGTGTACAGAAGTCAGAGACTTCGTTCCTTCAGGCAGATTTCAATATTGTCATCAATTCAAAACAGATTAAAATAATGACTGGAAAATCATTCCTATTCATTGCCTCTATTTTGTCATGGCTGTGTGTATGCACGTGTGGTGTAACAGGATGTGTGCATCAGATCAAATCAGTGCTGGGCTTGAAGGCAAATGAAGAAGACTAGAGAAGCTGATGTAGGATGACAGGAGCAGCGTCCTCTGTCTTCCTGTGACTCCAACACAACTAATGAAAATACAGGATGCAAGACACGTTTGAATACGTCAAAGTCCTCGAGGTTGAACATTAAAAATGCAGGCAAGTATTGTGAACAAACATAGTGTATCACTTTCCAGGTATTATCTAGATTTAAAAATGGGTTCTCTGATGGTGTTTGGCAGCATTAGTGTCCTGCTTGTAGTTGTTTAAATGAAAAGAAAAAAAACATTAAATGCTTTAATTAAATGTTTCTTTTGCTGTTTGAAATAATAATAGAAACTGTTCAATGATCGGTGGCAAAGTCCTTCAAACCACAAAACTGCGAGTTTAAAATTTTGAATCTACATCACCAAACAAAGCCTCAAACAAACATCAGATACGCACATACTTTAATATCCCTGATTTAAAATGCTTTTTTATCATTATACACTTTAATATCTCCAGCTAGACAGTGTGGTCAGGTCTAAAACCAGCAGGAGAAAGATAATAATATTCTATGTGCTGTAATTAAGTTAACAAACATGCCCTGCATGCCCGGACTTGGGTTTGGTGTTGACAGTAAAGATGTTTATGAGGTCATTAAATATTTAGGACATTGCTACACTGTGCCCAGGATTTCACTCTCCCATGCTATTCCGCAGCGAGTCTGACGCTTGCGGTTTTCTCTCGCTTGATGTCACCAAATTCTAACGTCACCTTATCTGATGTCACTCTCCCACTATAGTTCACAAGTCAGTATGTTTACCATTTCATGTGCATTAGGAAAGGCATATTTCTTCATTCAAATACAAGACCTGTTCTCCTTCTTTACAGGAAGTAGAATCATCAGAGAGACCTTTCTAGACTGTATAAAGTAAATCACTGTAGTGTCTATTTATTTTGATGATAAGCTCTTCATACAAGGAAGTGAGCAAGTATACAAGCTGAGAGTTCATTTGTTTGAGGACAGCTAAGGAATTTCATGTGTTTTAAGTGACATGAAACAAAAATCTTGCCCTACAAATCACACAAATTCACTCTTACCCTTTCTGGGCAGGCTCAACCTACACTTGCTTAAGCCAGATTCCTGGGGTGTTTGAGAACAGTTCTGTTCTTCTCCAGCTTAAAAAAAACCTCACCAGATAATTACCAGGTTTAGTGGGTGTGTTATAGCAGAGAAATTACCAAACTGTGCAGGACTCTAGCCTTCCAAGACTTGATTCAGAGACCCAGGCCAAAGCCAGTAGTTTTATCTTTCCTTAGGTAATTCTTTTATGTTGGGTATCAGTGGCTTTACTGAAGCTAAGTGAATGTTTGTTTTGCTCCACTTCTGTCTCATTTCATTCTTTTATGCTTCTGTTCTTCACTATTTCTTATTCTTGCTGAACTGACAGCATGTACTTGCTCTACTGCTCTTACCAAAGGCTGGTTAAGGGCAGCCAGATTGTTTGATTTAATCATCTTTAGTAATCGCTTTATCCTGATCAGGGTGGCAGTGGATCAGGACTCCATCCCAAGGACACTGGGATCATATACATACACATTCATACCTAGAGTCAAAGTGCCCCTACCAGCATGTTTGCGGTTGTTGTGAGGAAATCAGAGAACCTGGAGGAACCTCTGCAAATATGGAGAATATGTGATACGCCACATAAAATGCCGCCATGCTGCCAACTGATTATTGAACAAAGGAACAATAATAAGTCGATGGCTGCTATTGAGTATCCCTGAATGAGCTGATCAGTGTTTAGCTAGCAGATACTGCAATACATGTTGGTCAAACAGGAACGTTACTGTCCCATGATGCAAGTCATTGGCCAGCAATTCAATCATGGATTTAGTATCTGCCATGAACTTTTTATGAAACGATTATTTAAATAATTTAAAGACCTTTGTCATATCATGTACTGTGGTTCCTAGCAACAATGTGTGAACAAATAACATTGTCAGATTGATGTAACTGAACACTTTACAAATACCTCTACACCAGATATTATTTTGCGCTTTTAATAAGAATCCTATGTTATGTTATCCTATTTCACACCAGCAGTTTACAGCCAGTGTAGAAGATTTATCTGTCTTCTGCAAACTGATGCAGATCAAACACTCCATAAGAAACAATACTATAAGATATCCACACTGTGTGTGTGTGTGTGTGTGTGTGTGTGTGTGTGTGTGTGTGTGTGTGCACACCTGACTGTTAGTCTGATGTCTTATTATGCACTACGTATGTCATTACAATCCTCACAAAGCATTGCTGATTAAAGGACTGAAGTTTACACTACTAAGAAATGAGTACTACATCATCTACACTTTTATTCCAAACCAATAATCACATTCATGTAAATACACTCCCTTCTGCGGTTAGTGTCAACAATCAACATTTTTCACTCATCACAGATTTCAATAACCAAAATGGTGCGAACACAGAATCGGTGTGAGAGTTTACCTCTTTCATCTTAGCTGCGCTGAAGGTTGGGGTGAGGATGCTGCGAACTCGTTTCCACTGTTCATCCCTCAGCATGATAAGACTGTTCTTCATCGGCTTTGTAGCCATCCTAAATAACTAAATAATTAGGAAGACAAAGGTGAAAGATCATATCGCTGTTTTTAATTTAATCCATATACAGCGAATTAAAGGAAAACTCTGGTGGTTAATCTCTGTTGCCTAATTTCCATTACTGCATCTGTACTGTATGCATGTATATTGAAATGCTCACCTGTATTTATAAAACGCTGGAAATTACATTGATTTACAAGGTATTTATAGTGGAAGCCTAAGGACAGTTGTCAAAATCAATAAATATTTAAAATATGAGTATAAAATAATGGAACGTCGCTCCCAAGTGCCGCAACAGAATAGCAGTCGCTCTATTGTCGGGAGATTGTGACTTCAAATCCCAACAACAGCACAGCCATCTGTGGCCAGGAATCCTGGAGAGCAAAATTGGCCATTCTCTCTGGGTAAGAGGGATGATGCAATCTTCTCTCGTCAATCAAAACAACACTAGCCAATGGTGGGCATCCATAAGTTCATGTATGCAGAAGTGGGCAGATGGCATGTTGGGAAGGTTTTAGATTGACCAAGTCAATCACCAGACTGTAACCTAATTGAGCAGCATTTCACTTTCTGAAGAGGAGACTGAAGGAAGAAAACCTCCAAAACAAAGTGCTGAAAGAGGCTGTGGTGAAAGCCTGGAAAAGCATAACAAAAGAAACCAACAATTGGGTGATGTCAATGAGTCGCAGGCTTGATGCAGTTATTGCAAGTAAGGGATATGCAAGCAAATATTAAGTGTTATTGACTTTCCTTTACTTCAAGACTTATCTGTTCCTATGCTTTTACTTGCTTAAAAATTGGTCGATACAAATGGTTCTATGTTTTATGTTGTTTAATACATCTAGATGTAAATACCAGGAAATGAAAGTGTAAAATCCTAAACTATTGTCTCATATCCTTCTTTTGATCTCAAACCTAAAGGTTGTTGATGTATAGCACAAACAAGTGAATTGGCCTATCTGTTCCAATAGTTTCAGATGGGACTATATAAACAGTTTTGAATGCCCAACATCTGCCCTTAGACTTCCAACATCTGCCCTTAGACTCCCAACATCTGCCCTTAAACCCATTATAAGTGATTTTTCGAGTAAACAGACTTTTCCTCTTATCTAAGTATAGGGCATTCCTGTTTGTGGTAATCACTCATATGCTACAGAAGCAGCGGATAGAGATTAGGATGAAACAACATTGGACTATTTGAAGCATTAAAATAAAATGTCAGACATTCTTGTCTTCCTCCTGTAATCTGCCACTGCACCCTTAAAAGAGATTTTGTAAAAAGAAGTCATACAAGATCCAGACTAATGAGTTGGATAAGCCAGCGGTAACTTAGTGGTTACAATCCTGAGCTAGTGATCAGAAGACTGTAAATTTCACCATAGGGCCCTTGAACGGTTGATTTAAATAAAAGCATCTGCCAAATGAATAAATGCACATAAAGTGTCGTGATCTCAGTCCTTCACAGAAAGAATTTTTCAAGGTTCTGTTTGACTTTAAAAGGATTCTTTTGAATCTGGTTCGTCTGAAGCTTTTTATTTTTTTTATTATTTTTTTTTATTAAAATTGAACTTTACTTTGACTGCTGTGGTTACTCAGCCTGATTTAATATGGTTAATTACAGCAATTGTCCATCTGTTGGTCCGTGTCATGTTTACACTGCGAGAATAAAGATAACCGAGAGCAAGCTCAGCTCTATGGAGTATTGAGTACATATTTCTAAATGTGGGTGTGTATCTGGTGAGGGAATGTCGAGCATTTATTTGTGCACACAGAAGCCAACACATTATGTTTGTTTCTGGGCTGCCATGGTGATCCACTTTATGAGTTTTCTCCCGCTGTCTGTCACAGATGGTGTGTGTATCATGAGGTTTAAAAAAAAAAAAAATTAAAAAAAACCTCACACACACACACACTCTTACCACACTGACCAAACGTCCCACACCACAGTGCTCTGCAGGTCACGGACAGCTATGATATGAAGATATAAAGATATTTATAAACTACTGGAGTTTTATACATGGCAAGGCACATGGTCGCAATATTGATCTGCTTCTGCTGTCATCGTTACATTACCCAGAAGGCTCTGCTCCCAGACCCAGACTGGCTCAAACCCTGACCTTTTGCTTTGATAAATAAGTCATGTGATCATTAGTGGTGACCACAGTGGCATCGTGGAGTTGAAAGTATAGTGGTGCCAGCTTTGCTCACACTGACATCTCACTGTACACACACACACACACACACACACACACACACACTTATTGATTCTTCTACCCAGAAAAACACCTACACAATATGCTGTTTTATGTAATAAATAATCTTGATCTGGGATAGAAATAAACTTCTTTGTAGCTCATAAGACAACAGCATTCAGCATTACTTCAGTAAGTTAGTTGTTGAAATTAAGCATATAGATAAATATGAATAAAATGTACTTTTGAAATTTGTTGTTTACTACAGGAGTAAATTCCATTTAGCTAAAATCAGTTTTCTAGCTAGGTTTTTTATTTATTTATTTATTTTTTATTTATTTTTTTTACACAACACAACAGGTTCACTCACAGTATGCTCATTAAACTATTTTATTGAGTTAGCTACCTCAGCTAACAACTTGGTTAGTTGCTGCTTTACCATAAATTACTGTTAGCTAGCTAGTTAGCTAAAATCCTGTTGAGCTAATGGTACGTCTGTGTCCTCTCACTGACCTGAACAGTAAGTCTCAGTTTATATTTCTGAAATGAAGCTCCTTTTTCAGTGCAATTTAGTCAGCATTTTCACTATATAAAGCATCATCACAAACGTTTCAGTTCAGTCAGAAGTCTAATTTCTCTGCTTCAAAGTGTTACATCAGTAGGTGTTAGTAGCTGAAATTAGCAAAAGACAATTAAAATGTACTCTTTTTAATGTACTTCAGAAGTATAATCATTTAGCGAAGTTAGCTAGCCAGTTTTTTTTTCTCCCTAACAACAGTTTCACAGTAGCATAATGTATAATCAATACAGTAAGAGTTACAGTAGATTACTGTTTCAATTTACAATGTCTTTAACTGGCAACTGTGCTGCCCATATTTTACTGTAAACATGTTTACAGTGAATGCGGTAAACTGGAGTAGATTGGTCAAACTAGTGAAAAAAGTTCTAAAAGCTTTACATGCATAGACTTTATTATAAAGCAACTTGAAAGGGGAAATAATTACCCCCCTGTTGGTGAGTAGTCATCAGTAAGTATGTCATGCTCACCACTCTGTTTGGGAACTTATGAAAGTCCTTCACCATAACTTGTTTGAGCATGTCTGGGTCAGCTACCACCACCGTTGGCCGTCTGACGACATAATAACTAGAAACAGAGCAAAACACACACACACACACACACACACACACACACACACACACACACACACACACACACACACTGAATAAATGAATAACAAACAAGGTGCTGTTCATGATAATCACAGCAAAATAACAAACATAGCCTCTTGTTCACCCTTTCTTAAGCGTGAACACACACACACGCACGCACACACACACACACACACACACACACACACCCTCCCATTACTGGGACATGCCAGGGAGCTCACAGTGCCTTATTTTTATTGATTATGCTGTAATAATGCATGTATTTATGTTTGCATGCATAGGCATGTTCTGGGATTTTCTCTCCTCCCCACACACAAATCATTTCTATTACCATATTTTTTTTTTTTTTGATAATTAAACACTTTTAATAAGCAGTGTTGGAAACAAAACTTTTACAGGCAAAAACTGAAACAATTAAAAGCTTTAGTTCGTACTCTCCACAGAGACGTCCCTTTGTAGGAGGCTATGGATTATACCATTAGCAAACAGGCATTTATTTCACTTATTAAAGTTTAAAACCTAACCTTTACCTTACTAGATATATTGTGTTCAGTCGATTACCATGGAAGCAAAACAAAGCATCTCTGGAGTTACATAACTACACGTTCTTCGTTCTGAAAAAGTAGCTATAGCGCTAAAAGGCCCTGTCTTTGGACACGATCTGGATTTAATGACTAATTTGCAAACACCTTTGACTAAAGAATGTTTTGCATAAACATTTATAGGACTGCCCCAGCAACTGCCCTTAGATTTCCATTACAGTATATTCGTGTTTCTCATACAGAAGATATCTGAAATTCTTGTCTGGTTTAATCACACATACACTCACCAGTTACTTCAATAGGAACACCTGTACACCTGCTCGTTACCCAATCAGCCAATCTTGTGCCAGCAGAACAATGCATAATATGCAAATACAGATCAAGAGCTTCAATTTACCTTCACATGAAACATCAGAATGGGAAAAAATGTGATCTCAGTGACTCTGACTGACATTGTTGGGACCAGACAGGATGGTTTGAGTATTTTAGAAACACAATAGTCTTTAGATCTGACACAGAATGGTGCAAGAAAAAAAAACAACCCAAAAAAACATCCTGTGGGTGACAGTTTTGAACGTGGTAATGCCTTTTTGATGAGAGAAGTCAGAGGGAAATAGGTAAACTGGGTCAAGCTGACTGGAAGGCTATAGTAACACACAATTACCACTTGTTACAACCAGGGTGAGCAGAAAAGCATAAATTAAAGATCTTGACCTGTATCTGCATGATTTTATACACTGCACTGCTGCCACATGATTGGCTGACTGGACAATTGCATGAATGGGTACAGGTGTTCCTATTAATGTGGCTGATGTGTGTATGCTATAGAGGCAGTACATAGTGATTAAGTAGAAATATGCTGGGTTATTCCTTTGAGCTAGAAGGACAAATGCTAAAAGTACCCTTTAACTGTAAAACAGGGAAGTGGTTGTTCAGTTCACATTTCAGCACTGCCAAACTGCCACTGCTGGGCCCTTGAGCAAGGCCCTTAACCCTTAACTGCTCCTTTGTATAAATGAGATAAATGTAATTTGCTCTGGATAAGGGTGACTGCCAAAATGCCAGAGTTAAATAAGTTTCTTGGGCTTACTCAGCATCAATTTATTCCTTCATAAGCATTATTTAAATATGTGCACAATATAAGGTCTATTTATCAGAACCATAGTTTTTATTTATTTATTTATTTATTTCTGAACTAGTTTTTTTTTTTTTTTTTTTTTTAAATATTGAGATCTGGATTAATAGTAGGTTCTCACCACTATAACAAAATTAAAAAATCTTGAACCCCCTTTCAAAGACCCCTGAGGGTTCTTTAGACTTTAGACATCCTGAATTTCTTGGGAACCCAGATGACCAGTGCCAATGCCATGGAGTAATCCCTTTAACCATGTAATTTGTGGCAATCGTTTCCTTCACACTGGGAAAAGAAGCCTTTTTAAAAAAAAGTGCAGTCTCTGGTGTGCAGCCAGACACTTAAACATGAAAATGTCTTGAAAATGAAAACCTTCATTCAGCATGAGATGAAGCATGAGTGTTCTGCTGAAGTGCTGAATTGAATCTAGAAGATGCGTTTTTATTCACTTCAGTTTTTCTGAACATTGATGAGCAATCCTAAGCGTATATACATATGCGAGAGTTAATTACTTTTATATATATATTGCAGAGTTTTCTGTCGAGCTACACATGATGTTCCTGAGATACCAGCGATCCTGACCCCTTCTGTTCTCCGGACCTGCCTGATCCATCCTGATACTACTACTACTACTTCTGGTTGGAGTTCTCATCAATTGAAAGGTACTTGCTGCTGCTCAGGATAGCCCCACGTGGTGCAATCTAAAGATCATTGAGATTGCTGAGGGCGGTACCACTTAAAAACCATAAAGATGGCTTTGGACCTCAATTCATGTGAACAGTTATGCTAGGATGGCTAGGACTACAATTGCTATTATAGCTTTCGCACTGCAATTACCACAAACAGTTTTGCACTCAAGTCTCCATCTGTGAACAGTGGATAAGTTCAGCAAAACAGACTTCATACAAAAACTGTAATGAATTTCCCTGATTACACAATTGCACTATTTGCTCACGTAGTATTAGCACAATTATAGAAGGGATTTATTTATAATCGTACTATCCGTTGTCACCTAGACGAGGACGGGTTCCCTTTTGAGTCTGGTTCCTCTTATGGTTTCTTCCTCATACCGTCTCAGGGAGTTTTTCCTCGCCACTGTCACCTCTGGCTTGCTCATTAAGGACAAATTCATACATTTAAAATCTATATTCAGAATGTATATGTTTCTGTAAAGCTGCTTTGGGACAATGTCCATTGTTAAAAGAGCTATACAAATAAAACTGAATTGAATTGAGAGTGTTTGATTTGGAAATGCACTCTCAGCCTGTAGGATTACTCTGACTGAAAGCTGTAGTAATGTCTCCTGACATATATCCCTGCATTTCCGACTTAGTGCCCTGTTTTCTGCTCTGGGCACTAAATCTAAATCCACCCCCCCCAAACACACACACCTCTCCCCCCTCTCTTAGTTCCTCCACACAGCTCACATTGAACACAGGAAGCCTGGTGCCTCCTTCGCTTCTTTGATCTCTTCGGAGCAGGCGGTGGTATCAAACAAATGCTAATCTCACTGCCCATCTCACCGCACTGAACTAAATCAAAACACGCTAAAAGCCCTGTGAGCTGCTCTTACTTCTTGATTATGAAAGAAGGGACATAAAGGCATGTGTGTTACACACAGGCACGCTACTGTTCGTGTAGAGCTAGAACGGCAGGTACACAGACTTATCAAATTCTGGACAAATAAATATGTTGATTCAATGTAAAAAACTAGAGAAAGAGTACAGTTAATAATGAATTAAGGTCTGTGCGGAGGAAGGACAGATGAAAGAGAAGGGATGGAAGTGAAAGTGAGGCCGTCCGTATGAAAAGCAGTGCCACGTTCTGCTCAGTAGCCTGAAGCTTTATAGAAAACCTGCTGTGGCTTTAAAACTCTAAGAAAGGGAGCAGTTTGGAGAAAATGGGCCAATTGCCTAAAGCGAAGTTTGTTGGTTATTGTAGCAATGGATTTCTGTGAGGAAAAGCAGGAGGGAAAAAAATTTAAGTGGGTTCAAATGACATAAAAGTCTAAATAGCACGATTAGAATTGATACACTTGAAGAAAAAAAAAAGATGTTAGGGGTGATATTTGTTTTCAAACTGCTTACACATTTTCATTACAAACCTATACATTACAGGAATAATCATTTACTACAAATCTGAAAGCTAAAGCTTGATGCACAAGTATTAAAAAGTGTCTCTATTGGACCTTATCACCAAAACAGGATGATTTATAGTTGAGGAAAAGAAGTGCGGTTGACATACCCACATACTCGGCCGTACTGGTTGATCAGGTCCTTCTGAGCTTTGAAAGAATCCTACAAGCAAGCGGAAAGATGTCAGTTCTGGTAAGTAAGAAGCAGAGGACACACATAAAATGAAAAATAAAATACGTATTGTATGTCATGTGACCATGTACAATCATGAAGAAAAAAATGCATTAAGACTGATGAAGCTTTGTGCTCTGTTAGTGTCTGTGTCTGGTTTTAAATCCTACCCAGCTCCGTTTTTTTATATGAGCATGACAGTTGATTACTAGTTTAATAAATCTAACATCACAAACATTGGGGGAAAAAAAAAAATCCAAGTTCACTATGTGTGCGTGTGTGTGTGTGTGTGTTTGTGTGTTCAGTCACAGACCTTGTGAATTCTTGGACTGCTTGTTAGCAAAATTTTTTTTTTAAAAGCTACAATATTCGTAGGTAACATGTAACACATAAAATGTAATAATAAAAGATCCAAGCACTTTTCTGTTGGTTTGCACCATAGTAATGATGATAATTAATATTACAAATGCACAGAGCTTGTGAGCTTGAGAATAGAGGAAAACAAATGAGTGGTTGAAAAAAAAGCAAAGGCAAAGAAAGACCACATGAAAAAGGAGAGGAAAAGAGAGTGAGATAAAGAGCCAGAGTTGAACATGAACTCCTTTTGTTCTCAGTTCTCAGTAGGTGGCCACTTTTGCAAAGAAAAAAAAAAAAAAAGAGTGCATTTAGATTCATGTCTCTCATGTTGTCATGTCATTTAGTCTGCTTCTATTAATTGCCTGTCACGACATGACTGACATCACTTACTTTTCTCCACCAAGGTCAATGTGTGCTCTCTGGGATTTCATCATAGCATGAAGGTTTGTGTAGGGCGTATGACGTAGGGGCGATTTTACAAAAATATCACGATTCTCAAAGACACTTCTACAATACATGATATATTGTATGGTTTTGTCATATATACACTCCAGAGCAAAAAATTATGAAAATGGGCTAAGCCCAAAATGGCTAAATATTAAGCTTTTAATGGTCTTAACAACATATCACTGGTCAGAAAATTAACAAGAATGAAACAAATGCACTCCTGAGACCTCCTGTGCCGCCATTTGCTCATTTACTTTCACTGTTTGGGGAAAAGCTATAGAGACAGGGAAATTCACTTATATAGTCTGCTTGTATGCAAAGGTTAAATCATGATAATGATTAAAATGTTTGATGTAAAATTCAAACTAAGACATGGCTGGGTGTACAAAAAATAAGTAAAATTGTAAAAGAAAAAGAAAAAGTAAAAAGAACAAAACAAAACTTAAACATAAGGCTTACCCAGGGCTCAAACGTTTTAAAACATTTGAATCATTAGGGAAAAGTTATCCCATATCAAGTTACTTTATCTATTTGTTTAATTCTAGCTAATGACCAATGATTTGGTGTTAAGACCATTAAAAGCTTAATAGTTTTGCCATTTTGGGCTTGTCCCATTTATTTATTTTTTAATTTTTTTGCTCAGGAGAGTTCATTTACTATGAATTTCCCAGAAATACAGTCATGTTGCTTAAAAAAAAAAAAAAGAAAAGGTTTGATGCTTTATATAATGTTTACAAAATACATTTTATTGTTATTGCTATATTTAAAAATAAAAGAATGGCAAAATAAAAAAATTAAAAAATTAACAAAAATCTATAAAAAAAATTTTTTTAAGATTAAGTACAAAAATGAAACATGAAATCAGCTGCTTTCAGTCAGTTTGGATTACTGACAATAAATAAATAAATAAACAAATAAATAAAATAATAAATGCAATAAAAAAAAAATCCCAATATCTCCTGTATCTTGTCACATAATTGATCACAGTATCACAGTATTATCTTCATATCGCCTGGTCACTAATAAGAACCATGTGATACTAATTTCTCTAAATGGAAATGATGATCTGTTATATGACCCCTTAAAACATGCTTCACCCCTATTTATACATGATCTCAGCCTCAAGGGTGAAACTATAAAGCTAACAACACCTGACGCTGCAAAATGTCTAGGCTATTTAAACATCTATAAAGCCACATTAAGGGCTGTGTGTTGTAAAGGGATGTGACAGGCGTTAGCTGAGCTGTCTGATTTGGAGGATTGTGAACAAATCTGATCAGACTGAAAACGAAAAGCTTCATTCAGACACTAGGGGGCAGTATAGACAGAGAGGGACTTGTAGTTCAGCTGCAGCTGATTTGCAGTGAGCGATATACTCAGAGTGCAGCATTGACACATCTTGGCATTTCCTTCCTCTGAAATAATAAAGAGGTCCCTCAGTAGTATTGTAAATATTCAGTTCCATGACAATTCTGAGAGTGTGGTCATCTGAGGTTAAATTTCAAACTTTTTTTTTTAAAAGAGCAACTCATTTAAAAAAAAACCTTGCTAGAGTAACACATGCACACAGATTCACATACAGGCCTGATTTTGTATGCATGGCAGCTTGTGACTGCCATCCCTGAGCTAATGAAGGAGCCGAACAGTGCTGGCACTGTGCCCTCTACCCTCCCCTTTTCTATCCAGAGATGCTAGCCAGTGCCATTCCCTGGTGGGTATTAGGCAGTGATGTGTGTGTGAGTCCATTCCTCAGTGAGCATTAAGCAGTGGGGTGTGCCCTTTTGTCCTGATATCGTCTCTCCAAGGCTTTTATTAGTGTTCCGTCATTTGGAAGAAACAAGCATCTGTGCATCTGTATGATGCACATGTGTGATGTAAACTGTATGTCCTTGTATGTCTGATGCACATGTGTGATGTACACTGTATATCCCTGTATGTCTGATGCACATGTGTGATGTATACTGTATGCCCCTGTATGTCTGATAAACATGTGTGATGTATACTCTATGTCCCTGTATGTCTGATGCACATGTGTGATGTATATTGTATGTCCCTGTATGTCTGATGCACATGTGTGATATATACTGTATGTCCCTGTGTGTCTGATACACATGTGTGAAGTATACTGTATGTCCCTGTATGTCTGATACACGTGTAAAGTATGTGCCTGCATGTACTGTACGAGTGCATATGTTTGTAGGCATATACATGCATGTGTGTGTGTGTGTATCTATGCTACAGTAGACACAGAAGACTGTGCAGCATGGCTAAACTCAAATGAATGGCTCGCTCACTGCAGTCTGCCAAAGGCCTAATTGAGGATTCATCACAGATGGGTAAGATCAATAAAGCCGGCCTGAATGAAGCAGACAGGCCACATTGGAAAGTTGGTCCTATCGGAATTTTCTTAATCCAAAAAGATTAGCCACGTTCACTTGTTTTGCTGGCACAACTGTTTGTCCTTGATCTTCGTTAAAAAAAAAGAAAAAAGTTTTCTCATATTTTTGGCAGACTCACTTATAGCCTCTCACATGTCTAAGTGGCACACTGTGTGAATACTGTGACAGTTCCTGTGCACAGACCTCAATTAAACATGGAAGACAAAAGAAGGTGAGCTGGAGTGAGAGTAATGTGCATTCTGTACAATCTGTGTGTGTGTGAGAGAGAGAGCGAGCGAGAGAGAGAGCGAGCGAGCGAGAGAGAGCGAGAGAGAGCGAGAGAGCGAGAGAGAGCGAGAGAGAGAGAAAGTGAACGGATTATGTTTGGCGCTTTAAATGGACCTAATATCACCTTCATGAGTGTTATATTTCATAATAGAGGGCATCTTGCTAATGTGCTGCTGTCGGTTGTCGTTTGTGTGTGTGTGTGTGTGTGTGTGTGTGTGTGTGTGAGAGAGAGAGAGAGAGAGAGAGAGAGAGAGAGAGAGACAGAGAGAGACTTTGAGAAAGAGAAACAGAGAAAGGAAACATACTAAAATGAAAATGACAGAGATGTCAATAACCCCACTGTTTTCTTCTCACCGTTCCTCTGTTTACTTCACAAAGACCTGGTTTCACTTTCTCTCACTGATATTCAGTGAATTAAAAAGAATGATTAATTTTGCCTAAATCACGTGGTCTCTTTCTGGGATTGAAGCTGGAAATGCCGTTTTCTAGCACCCCACAATGCCATGAATAATCATTTCCTCATATAATATTTGCATAAAATTGCTTCTTTTACTAGTTTATTACCTTAAATCAAACACTCTTTCTATCTTAAGGTCAATACATACAGAATGCATAATATCATACTACATGTATGATATTACTGTGTAGATTGTAGTTGCACAGTAGTCATTACACCGACACAGGTAACCAGAATAACCAGAAGAGTCTGGCATACAAATAGCAAAAGACATGGTTGAGATTTTCCCTAGGATTCCATCTCAACTGAGTACAAGCCCTTCTGCGACACAAATGGACTACCCACAAAAAAAAACAAAAAAAAAGATGGCAGAACAAATTCCAACATCTTTAGTATTCAGGACAGCTCACTGCTGTTCTATGTGTGCTACTAAAAACCCCAGGAGGTGGTCCAACATCTTATTGGATCAAGTGTCATTCATGCCAGCGATGGTTCCGTGTGTTGTGCCCAGGCATAGCAAATAATCAGTTTAAAGGAGCACAAAAGCCTCAGCGACTGTGTCTCAGTGACTACACACAAATGAAACAATATTTACTTTTTTTTTTTTTTTTTAACACTAAATACTTAAAGTAGGCGAAGCTTGATGGAAACCACTTTGCAATATACAGTGGTGCTTGAAAGTTTGTGAATTTTCTATAGATCTGCATAAATATGACCTCAAACTTCATAAGATTCTCACACAAGTCCTTAAAGTAGACAAAAAGAACCCGATTAAACAAATGAGACAATAAAATTCTACTTGGTCATTTATTTATCCAATATTACATATCTGTGAGTGGCAAAAGTATGTGAACCTCTAGGATTAGCAGTTAATTTGAAGGTGAAATTAGAGTCAGGTGTTTTCAATCAATGGGATGGCAATCGGGTGTGAGTGAGCGCCCTGATTTATTTAAAGAACAGGGATCTATCAAAGTCTGATCTTGTTTGTGGAAGTGTATCATGGCCTGAACAAAGGAGATTTCTGAGGACCTCAGAAAAAGAGTTGTTGATGCTCATCAGGCTGGAAAAGGATACGAAACCATCTCTAAGACTCCACCAATCCACAGTCAGATAGATTGTGTGAAAATCTGATGATCTCTTAGGTCATATGTATGCAGATATAAAGGGTTAACAAGCACCATTTTATTTATTACAAATGTGTTTATTATAGTGCTGAAAAGTAAAATTGTCTAACCTCAAGTAAAACAAATAAATGTAAGGTGGTCTAGGAAACCCCATGGAATGTTGCTGTGGTTGAATTCTGGCAAATATACAAAAATGACCAAAATTGTGTTTTTCTGCCAATAATATATTTTAAGCAAATATAAATATACTGTATATTTTGACAAAACAATATATATTTTTTTTATTTAGGCTGCTTTCTAATCTTGCCTTAGCGTTCTGCTTGCAAGTTGTTTAACAAATACTGTTCATAGCAAACTGAACATAAGCCTAATCATTTCAGTTTGTAATCAGATAGCAGCTAGCAAAATGCCTGTGATGCTCCTGTATCATCAAAACAGAGAAGAGCGCATACTACTCTGAACAGTTAACAGTGACATTTAAATAACCTAATATAAAGAAATTTAGTCAACAGAACAGAACTGACTGAATCAATCAGCAAATACTTCTCCACTTGGCACGGTGGCTTAGTGGTTACCATTTTTGCCTCGCATCTCCAGGGTTGGGGGTTTCGAATCCCACCTCCCCTGTGTGAGTGGAGTTTGCATGTTCTCCCCATGCTTTGGGGGTTTCCTCTGGGCATGCCGGTTTCCTCCCCCAGTCCAAAGATATGTATTGCAGGTAGATTGGCATCTCTAAATTGTTTGTAGCGTGTGATTGTGTCCTGCGATGGGTTGGCATCCCGTCCAGGGTGTCCCCCTTCTTGTGCCCAAGTTCCCAGGGTTAAGCTCCAGGATCCCCTGTGACCCTGTTTAGGATAAGCGGGACAAACAATGGCTGGACTTTCCTACTTGTTAACGTGACCAGAGATCAGTCGAGTGAAGAGCCAATGATGAGACTTGTGTTTAAATGGAGTGAATGATTTTAACCTCATTGTGTCAAAGTGAGAAAAAACTCAATAATACTATTGTTTTATTATAGGTAGATTAGGTTAAAAATGTAGCGGGAGATGGTGCCACTTTCAGTGGAATTGAATGATAAACAGACTTTAAAATGCTAGAACTACTTCTGGCTGAGATACAAGCAGACAGGAAACATATTTCACTTCAGGGAAAAACCGGTAAACCCTTTCAAAATTTTATATAGTAGAAAATATCAAAATCTGACCATGTGAAGGTTTTTTACAGGCCGCTACATTATATTGTGTGTATGTTTTATTTGTATGTATACGATTTATTTATATTATTCCATTGGTAATAAATATATTGATATTTTCATTGATATGCCACAGTTTTGACTGTCCCAACCAATCATGTGCCTAATATTGTAGAGGTTGATTTGAATATACATTTGAAACTTTTCAAATCAGGGCAATGTGGCTAGAATTTTGTACAAATGAAGAAATGGTTTAAAAAAATAAAATAAAATAAAATAAATGTAAAAAAGGGGGGGGGGGGGGCACCGATGCACCCCCAACCCAAACCCAAAAGGCTAAGCCTTTATAATGTTTCTACATACAGTATGAGCTTTAACACCCCTGATAAAATCACACTATCCAGTGATAACCAGAAGAGGATGGGTTCCCTTTTGAGCCTGGTTTCTCTCAAGGTTTTCGGGAGATTTATGATCTAAATCTACAACTTTCTGTAAAGCGGCTTTGTAATAATGTCTATAGTTAAAAGCCCCATGTAAATAAATAAAACTGAATTTAATTAAACAAAACAATGCATGTTATTGCTTTGCTATTGCCCTGTGCTTTCCTTTTTTTCCTCCCCTGTTCCCTAAAGTATCATCACTTGATACTCAGGGTTGGTTTGTGATCTGGCTCACTGCTGATAATAAAGACACACACACACACACACACACACACACACACACACACACACACACACACACACACACACACACACACACACTGATCCTTCTCACACATGCTGGAGTTGGCTTAAAAGATGGTCTGTAGAAGTAGGTCAAAGAATTCTGCTATAATGACACTGGGTTTAAGTTTGTTGCAGTGTGGTCATACTACACATACACACACACACACACACACACACACACACGAGCAGTAATTATGCAAGACAAAGTTTCTTGCATATTCATTTCTTGCTTCACCTTGAAAAATCTGTTTGGTAAAGACAAAAGAGGGAAACATGAACTGAAAGCGACAGGGGGAGGCAGGGACTGACAGAGATGAAGATACAGACAGACAGACAAACAGATCCATCTAAAAAACTGAATCTGATGACCCGCCTCCATGCCAATTCCTCAGTGTTCACCCTGAATCAGATTTTATGGCTTCAGCGGATCAGGCTTTGTCTAGACAAAAACATTTAGGCTTATTTATTGTATAATCCTCTTTTTCCCCCCCTACAAAACACGTTTGGAATACATTATTCCGAATAGCACCTTCAATAGGACACTTCTCAGAATTAACAGGGAGATGTTAGGAAGACTGAATCGGCAGACTTTTTCAACACAGAGCGACAGCAGAACGAAGGTACAGAGTGTCATAAACAAGAGGTCATCCAGTCCAACATGGCTACCTGTCAGGAAAATATTGATGTGTGAATGTAATCAGGGTCAAAGCAGAAAGCACAGATTCATCCATAACTCCCACGCACCTGCACATCGACATAGTCCAAACGATCTGAAGTCTAGGCCTGGGTTTGACATAAGGTCTGAATGGACAATCAGCTGAAAATGTACAAACTATACAACCAGGGCATTAATGAAAGAAGTGTTACCTTTCTTGAAAACATATTCAAGATATCTATGTGCATGTTTTATTACAGCAATGAATCTAGCTTACTTCTGCATCTAAATGTCTTGCTTCATAAGAGCATGACGTACTCAAGCCTTCCCCATATCTTCTTTCTCATATTATTCAATTCATCATCTTTTAATGGTCAGATATGGCAGCCATGATCATCTAGTAGCCTGTATGTCATGTGGCTTCAACATAGTTAGAACCTGAATCATTTTTTATGCGTACAGTCCTGACAAAAAAAGTGTACAGAAGAGCATACATCTAAAATATGAATTAACTGATATTATATACAGACACTCATCTGCCTTCTTTTACCCAAAAACTTAAAATAAGCAATTTACATAGTAATCAATTCAGGAATCACATGGAACTCTAAATAATTACTTTTTAGTAATGTTACTGGAGATTTGAGAAACTTGAGTTCAAGCACTGTTTGATACTACAAATAGGCAGTGGGTTGACTGCAAAATTTGCAGGAAGTATGGGTTAGAGAACAGTTCAATTCAGAATGCTATTGTAATGAATTTCTAACAGCTAATTTTTAACATTCCTAACAATTTTCTAACATTTTTTTTTTTTTGCATGCCCCAGTTGGTATAGCAGTTACACATACACAGTTATTATGTATAGTGCTGACTGCTTGTACACTGTTGCAGGTCCCTATTGCATGCAGGATTTAGAAATACACTTCTATTGGCAATGTAGTGTCTTTCAACACCACTGCTGTTTCTCTATATTTGAACAGGGTGAGCCGTTTTCCCATTTTACTCAACTAAATCAAGATTCACCCCCGCTGAGGCTGATTCAAACTAAACTCCTCAATCTTCCCCAGAGTGTAACTACTTGTATGTACAAAGTAGTAAGGTTTGTTAAGAATATTGGCTTTATGATGTTTTACCTCCTTTGATGCTCCCCTTGAATCTGGACTTCCCCAGGGCTCTATTCTGGCACCTTCGCTCTTCTCCCTCTACATGCTCCCCTTAGGTTTGATTCTGAGAAAGTATGGAGTATCTTTTCACTTTTATGCAGATGATAGTCAGATCTACCTGCCGTTAAAAAGAAACGACTCTTCAGCATTACAAACTTATCCTGTCTCGATGAGGTTAAACTCTGGTTAGCCAGTAACTTTTTGACTCTAAACAAGCCCAAGACCGAGGTTATAGTTTTTGGTTCATCCGACAAATTTTAGTTTAATAATTCCGCTCCAGGAAATTTGTCTGTTTTTAATTCTTACTGTGTACGGAACTTTGGTGTTTTTCTAGACAGTCAGTTATCATTAGACAAACATGTGTTCTCTGTCATTGCCTCTAGCTTTTTTCAGCTCCGTTTACTCTCCAAAATAAAACCTTTTCTGTCTGAAAAGTCCCTTGAGATAGCACTCATGCCTTTATAACCTCGTGTTTGGATTACTGTCATTCCCTGTTCTGCGGTATTTCTAAGCCCCAGGTAGCTCAACTTCAACTGGATCGAAATGCTGCAGATAAGTTTCTAAAAAAAAAAAAAAAACTATGGTCACAAATATGATCATGCCACTCCCACTTTCCGAGCGCTCCATCGGCTTCCAGTCCAATTTAGGAATCCACTTTAAAATTCTTCTATTTGTGTACGAATTTTTACATAACCTTGCTCCTAACTACCTGTCTGATCTATTGTGTCCCTACAACCCTCCCAGAAGTTTAAGATCTGGTGAGCTTAACCTACTGACAGTTCCTTGTTCAAGGCTAAAACGCAGAGGAGCTTGTGGAATAGCTTTCCAGTGTAACTTAGAGTAGCACCCTCTCTATCAGTTTTCAAATCTCTTCTGAAAACTTATTTGGTTTCCTTAGCTTTTGATACATGTTAATTGTCACATCTTGTGATGGTTGAAATTTTTTGTATTTGTTTACTTTGCTCATGTACAGCACTTTGGTCGGTCGTGAGGCTGTTCTAAAAGTGCTTTATAAACAAATGAACTAGAACTAGGAAGCAACCTCAATACATGTTTAGGACGTGGTGTCCAAAATGTAAAATACTATTATGCACTATAGCATATACAAATCAATAAAAGAATTCAGTTCACTTTAATTTCATGATTAATAAGTGAGTCGTATAATTGAGCTGTCCAAGAAATGCAGAATTTCTATGCTTGATTCGGCCACCCACTGTGTTTTAGGGCAGGAGAAAAGAGGGGGAAAAATCAAAATAAAAACAGCAGGGAGCCAAAAATACACACTCGAACTCTTAATAGACACCATTTTCATTATAATGTCGTATGCCTCATTAAGACAAAAGACATTTATACAGTGTGAATCACTAAAAAGATGGGGTGCTCAGCTGTCACATGCTAACTTTGCTCTGCATAAGATATGACAAAGTAAATAGACTTACATGTCGAAACATCAGCATGTTCCCAAAGAACGGAACTGGTTTGGGGTGTCGGATGCCACATCGCTCCAAGACCGAATACGGCGAGATGGCATACCTGTAAGAGACGGAAAGATATTGAGTGAAATGTGCTCTATGTTAAATAAATAAACAAGGAAAAAACAAGCTTGCTTTATTTGTGCACCCTGAGCCAGATGAGTGATGAATCAATGTTACAGCAGATATAACAAGCCCTAATTGCATAGATGTTCTGTTTTAAAACACTTTAGCATCATAATGACACATAAATGGTCTGTGAGCACAGAGGAGCGCTGCATTTCCTCTATGTGAAGAAAAAGCGTGCTTTATGTATGAGCACTGATCCTGCTAACATAACCGCTCCTTTAATTCAACACTTTTTTATAGTCATACAGGGGGAGAGTTCAAGCTCTAAATGAGTCTTCATTAAACAAATCAGCCAAGTTAACTTCAGACATAGCGCATTAGTACTTACAGTGCTCTTGATATATGTAATAATTTAATGACTACAGATACTTCAAAAAATACAGTGAAGCCTTGTTGATCAGACAAGCACCAAATTTTTACTTTAACCAAAAAACTCCCATCAATCTCTCTCCCAATCTCCACCTCCACAGGAGTTCATTACCATTTTAATTGCCAGATTTGGCTGAGGAGGTTTTATCTGTGCTGTAGAAAAGCTGAAACAGTAGCTCATTTTATGACACCTCGTTAATTACTCTGCGGCACTAGGCATCATAACAGACTACCCCGCTAACGAATCAGGATGAATCACCGGTTCGCGCTGCCTATGTTTGGACTCAGACCCATTTTTCACAGATACAGTATATTCACCATCAACTGCCAGACACCAACTGCCAAATATCCCACTGACAAGACAGTCCCAATTCATTCAGCTCGTAATTACTTTTGGGCCGATGCAGGAATTCGGAACGAGGTGTGTATGACTGAACTTTGACAAGCAGTCAAAGGTGATGCAGTAGAGACGAGAGGACGCTGCTGGAAGATGTAAAGGTTTGGAATTTTTTGGAAAACAGACTCTGATTCTATTACATTTCTCCTTAGGGAACGTTGGACTTAGTAGGCATTTAAAGATGGCACACTGCGCCACATAATTGTCTGAACTATGGCATAGTCTGGAGCTGCAGGTGGCCTACCAACGCACAGCTGCGTGTAATGGTGAAAGTAAAACACTTTGCTGCTTGCTCTGCACTATTCTGTCAGTTCGAGTAATGGTACATTCTTCAGTTGGCGTGGAAATGTATTTCTCCTGCAAAATTACAGTGTTGTAGGTTATATGATGAGTATGCAATCGACATACAAAACAAAACACATCATTAAAACGTTTGCATACACTGCAAGTCACAATCACAGATATGTAAGATTTTTTCTCAATAAATAAATGACCAAGTATATATATTTTTCTTATTTGTTTAATTGGGTTCTCTTGATCTATTTGTAGGACTTGTGTGAAAATCTGAAAGAAAATTCTAAAGGGTTCACAAACCTTCAAGCACCACTGTACTCTTAGGGACAAAACGAGGAAGACGTAAGGAATAAAGCACTTGTGATGGGAAAATAATCATCTAAGCGGAATGAACGTTACCACACCTAAGTTGATTATTTTATATAATTATAATAGCTACATGTTTTAGTCCTCTTATGCAATTTGCCTTTATTAAAGAATGACAGGTACATTTGATACTTTTATAGTCACATGTTGTGGAAAATCCAAAACAAGTTAGTTCCTGTTATAACTTATGTTATAACAGTCGTTCCTTCTTTGTTGCTTGTCATCATACCAAGAAACTACAAAGTTCTCTGCAAAGAAGCTTTACAGGGTCATTAAACCTAAAATTACATCTTTACCTACTTTCAAAAATTAAAGAAAGCTTAGAAAATGAGAAAATTAAACATGTTTTAATGAGTTTAGGTTGAGCACCCACCATGTGGAGACTCTCTCTACAAGTTGTTACTATAGAAACAATAATGTATTACAACAAACTGCTGTTATTCAAAATGAATCCACAGCCTCTGACCATTCAAGCATTTAACAGTGCTGTGGTATAAAGAAATTTATAAAATAGAGTAAACGAATATGTATATCTATTCAAAAACCCTGAGGGACACAACCCTTTGCCCTCGACTGTATGTACTATGTAAACATACACCAAAACAAAGTTTAACATCCTCAACTGTGAAAAATCAAGTGAAGCAAAGTGGGGTGAAAAGTTTGCAGTAGCAACAGAACACAGCTATGTTACACTCTTGGGACATCTCCAGTCCAAACACACATGAGGCCCAAATGTCCTGTACATACTCATAAGCTCGCCTGAGCTTTGCTTTGCCAGTTTGATGTGAACAACATGTCAGGAGACTTTACTTTCAGGGTGACCTCACTGACTGAGCAACAACTATGTGAGGTTTAGAGCTGGAGGTGCTCTGTGAGAGAGAACGGGCGAATGAGAGCGACACTTCTGACTGACTGACAGACTTTGAGTCATGGTGGTGTTTTTCCCGAGAACAGAAAACACACAGGTCAGCCAATGTTCTTATTAGGCCTGCGGACTAATAAGGTAGAAGGAAGGAGAAAGAGAAAGAGAGAGAGAGAGAGAGAGGGATAATGAAGTTACAAGTGTGTGTGTGTGTGGGGGGGGGGGGGGGGGTGTAAGTATATGAGTCTGAGAGAGAGGGCTAATGTATGTGTATGAGAGAGAGAAAGGGAGAGAGAAAGAGAAAGGTCTTTTGGGGTGAGGTGTAATTGGTAGGTAAAGAGCAGAACAGAGCTGAGCAGCATTAGACCCCAGTGGAAGACACTTCGCTTAGCTCGGAAGAGAGAGAGAAAAGAGAAGAAAACCCCTAAAGTAACTAAGAAGAAAGACAAAAGCAAGCACAATGGAGTTTTTTTTTTAGTTAATAGACACAGAGACAGACTGACAGACAAGGAATGACAGAGCGAGATAATGCAAGGGATTGAAAGGAATTGTGCTTTACAGACAGTAAACATGACTCCTGTGGATGTCAGGAAAGTCTTTAGCAGTGACGGTGCAGAATAATGAAAGCAGCAGTAAGAGAGACTTTTATACACACACACACACACACACACACACACACACACACACACACACACACACCGATCTCTCAGTAGGATTAACAAGGATACAAGCATTGGTTTCACTGTGAGTAAATGTAAACAGCCCGGGTGTATTTGTGGAAATCCAATTTTGAAGTGAACCAGTGAGGAAATAGCTGCACTCCTGATAGAGATACAGCACACGGAAAATTCTGATAAGGGAGCTAAAAAGGGTAGACACACTGCTTAATGATTAACAGCATTAGATGCAGATGCTTCATGCCTTTAAAGCGTGAAGACCATTAGTCAGAAGTGTTTGCTGGAATGTTTAAGTTCTTCCGCTGCCTACAGAGAACATTTTCCACCATACACTTTGGGGCTCACAGACAGAGATGTGTGCAGGACTTTTCTTTATATCACTCGTTCCTTTAGTCATTCTGGCCAATCCCGCAGACGCTCTCGACCAATCCTGCCTACTCCAGTAGGATATATTTTTTGTACTCACATGCAATATTAATTAACTTAGTTAATTACATGCATGGGTTCAAATTCCACCTCTGCCCTGTGTGTCTGGAGTTTGCATGTTATCCCCGTGCTTCACGGGTTTCCTCCAGGTACTCCAGTTTCCTCCCCCAGTCCAAAGGCATACATTGTAGGCTGACTGGCATTTCCAAATTGTCCGTAGTGTATGAATGCGTGGGCGATTCTGTGCTGCCTTGTGCCCCGAGTTTCCTGGGCCCTATGTAGGATAAGCTGTACTGTATGGAAAATAGATGGATGGATGTGTTGGTACTGTTTCCTTGAAATATACAGAATAGAGTGATTTAAACCAGAACAGCATGAAGCAGATGCCGAAGATGAAGAAGGAATGCAGTAAACGTGTCTCCTAGAGCCACTTTTGACATGGCCATCCTTTTTCCTACAAGCTTCATATCTGCCTGCATGAGAGTAAAAACCTGCTACCACAAAGTTTTTGTTGGGTCCTGCAGACCCCGTTCCTGATACACACCTCTACTGGCAGACATATGCTTACACACACACACAAACACACACACGAACATACACAAATGCAATCTAACACAATCAGTTAACAAATACGCTTGTTTTGCTATCCTTGTGAGGACCCGCCACTGACAAAATTATTAATTTAGCTAATTAATGCTATGCTACACCTAAATCTACCGCTAACCTTAACCTCAGTAACCAAAAGGAAATATTTTGGCTCTTTTAACTTTTAAAATATAAGCTGGAGGGATTTTTCCCCTCATGGAAACCAGCCAAATGTCCTCACAAGATCAAAACTGTCAGATATTCTGATCCTGGTAGGTTCTTTGGTCCTCACCAAGATATAAAAACATACACACCCATAGCCATACCCATACACGGCCATTCAGTTTTGTAATCGTCTAGAATGACACTGAACAAAATCTAGAAAAAAATTAATAAAGCAACACTGCACAAAGTGCAAACAGTTCCTCAAGCACTGAGCCATCCACATTGATCACGGCAGCTTTAACTGTTCATAGGTCCTTTTAGTGCCTCTCTTTATCATCTGCGACATGTTTTAGGTCTTTTCTATTGTTAAGTGCCTAATAAAAATGGAAATCAATAATGGCGCACTGATTCATACAGGATTAGTCTGACAGATTTTAGTACAGCCAAGAAATCACATGCACACAAACACGTATGAATAAAAGCATACATATTCTTGGCAATTTATCTATACATATTCCTGTTCATACCTATTCATACTCATTCTCTATAGAGGGACTTTCCCCTTCATAAAGACTCACACATACAGTGCACACACCCCACAGAGAGCTGCCACCTGGAGCTTTCTCAGTTTGTTGTTTGTTGCTGGTAAGCTACCAGAGGAATGACTGGTCATTGGCCTGTACCAGGAGATTTGGCACTCACACTGATGTAATGGGTTGAAAATATGTATGTGCTTATTGGAGGGAGCGGTGTGTTCTCTCAATCGATCAGCTGTGTGTGAAAAAAGACCGCAGTCCAACATCATAACAAGTAACCTGGAACCACAAGAGTAGTATCAGAGAGCAAGCAAGGGAAGTAAAGAACTGAGAGATTGCAAAAGAGGTTTCAGACCTGCAGTTACAAAATTATACTACATGATATTCGAATCATTTACAACCCCAATTCCAATAAAGTTGGGACAGTATGGAAAATGCTAATAAAAACAAAGACGAGTGATGTGTAAATGAACTTTGACTTGTATTTAAACGAAAAAATAAAAACAAGGTATTTGATGTTTTACCTAATCAACTGTATAGTTTTTGAAGATAAACGTTTATTTTGAAATTGATGCATGCAACACCTTCCAAAAAAGTTGGGACAGGGGCATTTTAGGACTAATAGCGAAGTTGAAATAAGAAGGTGATGTGAAACGTCTGTGTTACTCTTCCCTGTTCCCTGAGAAGGGGATGAGATGTTGATGAGCGTCAAGCTGTGGGAAGCGCCCTCGCATGTGACTGGTGTCTGAAGTCTGTTTAAAGTCACACCTATTTTTAGGCCTGCCGTGGTCAGGTGAAGTGGCATTTCATGTTTCACATGACTATAAATAGGCACCTGTAAACGTCATCAGCTTCTCTTTGTCTGAAGTTCAGAAGCAGTTTACAGGCCTAACCCTGTATGACAAAGCTATGCAATGTCTTGTTCCCTGCTCAGGGAACAGGGTTACATGCGTAACCCAGATGTTCCCTTTCAAAGAGAACTCAATGTTGCTTGAGATTCATACTGTGGGAGCGAGTATACCCACTCCATCATACTGAGGGTATGGCCTGTCTCAGAGGCTCCATCAACAGGGGTGTGGCTGGCCGAAATGGCGGCTACGTAGGCCCTGATTGTAGAATGAGCCAAATTTGCTGAGAAACATTCCTGTAAGAACTCCATGACTGTAGCCTTTGCGTAGTTTACTGGGACTCACTGACATTCCTAGCGTTTAACATGGTCTCTACAACCTCGGTTGAGAGATCGGAATCTATGAGCTGATGCCCCTCAGGGGCCAGACTCACAGTTTCCATAATTCTGGCCAAGGGTGATAAATCAACCCTCTGGCTTGAGACAATAGAGCCCTGCAAATGGGAATCTCCCAGGGAGTGCCGTCCAGCAGAGATATTATCTCAGAGTACCAAATTCGAGCTGGCCAAACCGGTGCTACTAGCAGCAGCTGTAGCACAATCTGGGTGAACTCTCGTTAGAGCCTGTGGGAGTGAAGCGATTGGGGGAAAGGCATACAGATGTGACCTCGGCCACGTTGAGATCCCTTTGAAAGGGAACAGGTGATGCAATCATAGTATATAAGGAGCCTCCAAAAAAGGCCTAGTCCTTCAAGACCAAGGATGGGTCAAGGCTCGCCAATCTGTCAACAGATGCATCAGCAAATAATCCAACACTTTGGGGAAACTTGGGGAACAACATTCCCCAAAGACAAATCGGTAGGATTTTGGGCATTTCACCTTCTACAGTGCACAATATAATTAAAAGATTCAATGATGCATATAAGGAATCCGGTCAAATCTCAGTGCGTAAAGGGCAAGGCCAAAAACCACTTCTGAATGATATCCGATCCCTTAGACGTCAATGTCTTAAAAGCCGTCATCAGTCTGTAATGGATATCCTGACATGGGCTCGGGAATACTTTGGTAAAACTTTTGTCAGTCAACCCCATTCGCCGCTGCATCCACAGATGCAAGTTAAGGCTTTACTATGCAAAGCAGAAGCCATACATCAACACTGTCCAGAAGAACCGCCGACTTCTCTGGGCCCGGTCTCATCTGAGCTGGACAGTAGCACAGTGGAATCGTGTTTTGTGGTCTGACGAGTCAACATTTCTAATAGTTTTTGGACAAAACAGCCGTCGTGTTCTCCGGGCCAAAGAGGAAAAGGACCATCCAAGCTGTTATCAGCATCAGGTCCAAAAACCAGCGTCTGTCATGGTATGGGGCGTGTCAGTGCCCATGGCATGGGTAACATGCACATTAGTGAGGGCATCATTAATGCAGAACGATATGTACACATTTTGGAGCAACATATGCTGCCATCCAGAACAGGACAACGCCAAACCACATTCTACCCGGATTACAAGCCCATGGATGCATAAGCAGAGAGTGCAGGTGCTAGCACGGCCTGCCTGCAATCCTGACCGGTCTCCAATTGAGAATGTGTGGTGTATTATGAAGCACACAATAAGGCAACGAAGACCCTGTACAGTTGCACAGCTGAAGAAATGCATAATGGATGAATGGGGGAAAATTCCGTTTGCTAAACTTAACCAACTAGTGTCTTCACTCAGCGTCCAAACACTTAATAAGTGTTATTAAAAGAAAAGGTGATGTTACACAGTGGTAAACAGTCGACAGTCCCAACTTTTTGGGAGTGTTTTAAAGTCATCAGATTTGAAATGAGTGTATATTTTCAAAAATAAATAAAATTCACAAAGTAAAACATCAAATAACGTGTTAATAATGTGTTCTCAATATAGTACAGGGTGAACTGAATTTTCAAATGACTCTTTTTGTTTATTTTTGTTTATATTTTTTTATTTCGACCCTTTCAAATAAGCACAAAACAAGCTGTAAACCCAGATTCATTCAAAAATATAATATTTCTAAAAGCACTTCAGTCATGTCACATAGATAGATAGATAGATAGATAGATAGATTTTTTTAAACAGTAAAAGCCACAGCTGATTATGTTTCATTATAAATCATTAAAAATATTATTCATTGTGCATCCATATTTCTTTCATTTCAGATGTTTTTCTGCTTGAATTTAGGAAATATCTAATAGTACACTACAGTACAGCAGGACTAAACCGACACTAGCAAATCACATCAACCATGTGATATAGTAGTATTTAATCTCTATTCCTGATCACCATCCATGTTCATGCTCATGCATAATCTCAGCGGATGAGAGAAGTGCTTAACATCCCACTCAAATCTGCCCCATAATCCCAGAGTGAGTAACGCAAATGAGAGCATCACTGAGCAGCCGTGCATGTTGGAAGCCTAAAGAACGCTTGTAGTTGCACATTACTGCCATTCTGTATGATCACATTATCAATCATCTTCACAGCATGTGAAAGCTCACGGCCCCAGCGCTGCAAGCCGAAGCCTGTGCTCCCTCTGCCATTAATATTAGTCTTGATTAAACAACGGCCTCGCAGAGCAGCACACACCATGTGTACAGAAGTAACAATATTGCAAAAAGCTGGGCGGCAACACACCCTCATCCCACACTCCAGGAGTATGATGTGGAATACATTCCTGGTAGGATCTATAAAAATTATTGGCAGTTGTATTTCTATATTTCACGCCAGAACAAGGCAGAAGAGATGCATATTTAATGGAATTGAGGATTGTATTTATTGTAAATATCGGTGTTACTCTGTGAGAGAAGAAACATTTAACACTGTGTGTTAATTAAAAGCATACTTGTGTTACAGATGTGTTAACCAAATATTTCCATTTAGTTTGGGATTTCGGAAAACACATTATACTGTATTAGGTATTGATAAATGATTCATTATTCAAATACATCTTGACTATCGACTACTAATTATCCATGCAATTTTGAAAACACCTTTTACTTTTAATGTGCTCTTCTCTTATGAAATCCCCTTCTGAATTTAAATATTCAATTAACAAATACACAACACATCCTGGTGGTCCTGAATGTTTTCCCTCATCTAACAAACCCATGTTAGGAGTCGGGGTACGTAACTGAATTGTTGGATCAGGTGTGTTAGAGCAGAGAAACCAACAAACTAGGGGGGAAAAATCAACACAACTGCTTTCAGTAATGTTACTGCATGTTCTTTGCTATACGTTTTTCATTCATTCTAAAATTAAAAACAGTGTCTCCCCCACCCATGGCCCATATTTCTGTGTTATAGATCCAGATAAAGATAAAGGTAAAGAAAAAAATAGATAAAGCATCTCTTAGTAAGATGCTGGGCCATCAGAAGCCACCAGAACAGATCCCAGTGCATCTTTGGAACTGTACTGGAGGGATGATCAAGACAGCAATCTTCCAAAAGATATTCCCTCAATCTGTGATTTGTTGATGGTGGTGGAGAATCTAACCGAATCTAAGTCTAACACCTCGCCCCAAAATCTCTTATAAGTGTTCCATTAGGTCGAGATCTGGTGACTATGAAAGCCACAGGATATGACATGGGTATGACCATTCAGTGATCCCTGGAAGACACCACATCCAACAGGATAGAAATGTTTCATCATAGGATAAAGGTGATCAGTCAGAACAACTGATCGATTTTCAAGGGACAAGTGAATCCAACCATGCCAAGAAAATAAATGCCCTCCACAGCATAAGAGTCCCACCATTTTCCCCCCATTAATTTGTCACTGTGTCTATAGAGTATTACACTTCTATATGGAATACAATTTTTTTTTCAGTGAGACAGTCGGATCTGCTTTTTTATCCTTCGACTTCGCTGCATGAGAGTGGATTGTGACATAGCCAATTTGGACATCAAAAAGACTGTAACTGCTGAAAACACGTCAAAATAAGCACTACTACATGTAAGAAATACACTATGTGCACGTTTTCCCTGTGCCTATGGATTCTCCAGTTTCTTTCTACTGTCCAAAGACATGCCGAAGAGCTGGCTACTCTAAATTACTCCTAGGTGTGAATGAGTGTGCATATGCATGCTAGTATAGTGCCTGCCTCACACTCAGTGTTCATGGGGTAGGCTCCGGATCCAACATGATCCTGAAGAGGATAAAGTATTTACTGAAGATGAATACATGAATTAATTATTATGAAACATTATCTTATACATCTGTCTATCAGTGTCTCTCTCTCACCTCTCTGTACATGTTTTTCAGAGGTGGGAGGAAACTGTAGAACCCAGATGAAACCTATACAGACACAGGGAGTACACTTGAAACGCACCATCACTCTCTGTAATGTGAAGATTAATCCTAAACATTTTAACCTAACAAAGTGTTTAGTATACTTGCATTATATTGATAATATTGAACTCCACATAGGTGCCAAACTGGAAGGCCACAGCTCTACAGATATTTGTGTTTTTCCCTCTTTTTACACACCAATGTCCACCCATAAATGACTGATTCGGATGTGTAGAGGTAGAGTGAGGTAGAATGTTACATTATGCTATGCTTTCCCCTTTCCAAACATGAACATGTCACCGAGACATTATTCAGTAGATTCAGCAGTCTCAGGTAAACCTGAGTTTAATTAAACTTGGAAACATACACTTTGTCACATATGCAAGCAACATTTTATAAAGTAGAGCTTCTGTTCCAGCAATGCAGACTTAAATGATGGGTCTGTACTAAATGTCTAGAAAGCTTGAAAGCAACCCTTTGTACTGCATGTGTGAATTTCGAATGCAAAACTAAGAAAGAATGCATCTTTTATGGAGGATCAGCACATGTTCTGTTATGAGCTCTCTCTCCAGCTACAGTGCACTAAGCATGCAGATGCATGCTGTAAGATAACAATAACCAAAAATAGAGGTGCAACAGACATGTGAGTGGCCCTACTGCGACATCCCTGCAGTTTATGTTAGTCATATACTGTAAGTCCCTGTAGTTCCATCACACCTCTCCAAATCCCAGGCCTGCTCTCTTGGGGACTAACCACAGCAATAACATTCTGCTATTTCCATCGCTCTGCAGGGACTCAGCACAGATTGTTAAATACATAGGCAGAGCTCTGTAAAATAGAGGACATGGGTTACGTTGAAATTTTTTTCTCTGCATTGTCAGCTCTAGGTATTCCATTGAAGACAGAAAGCTCCAGAACGTTGTGAAAGCTGTGAATATGGTGAAATTTCATTTGGTTCATTTTAGAACAATTTATTTAAGACCAGCTAAAGTTTTTCCGATCTTAATCTGTCCAATTCCGGTGAACCTATGCCTCAAGCTTTCCTGTTCTAGACAGGAGTGAAATCCAACATGGACTTCTGCTCTTGTAGCAACCTCAGGGTTGAACATGGGGTGCATTCTGACCTGCTTTTCTGCTCACCACAGATGTGAAGAGTGGTTATTTGAGTCACTATAGCCTTGCTGTCAGCTCAAACCAATCTAACCATCCTCCTCTGACCTTTCTCATAAACAAGCTGTTCCCACCTGCGGCACTGCTGTTCACTGGATGTTTTTCTTTCTGTGTAAACTCTAGAGACTGTTGCGTGTGAAAATCCCAGGATAGCAACAGTTTCTGAAATACTCAAACTCAAAAAGTCACTGAGGTCACATTTTTCCCAATTCTGATGTTTGACTTGAACATAACTGAAGATCTTGACCTGGATTTGCATGATTTGATGCCTTGCTCTGCTGCCACATGATTGGCTGATTAGATAATTACATGAATGTGCAGGTGAGCACGTTTGCCTAACAAGTGGATGATGAGCGAATAAACAAGCTGTAAAGTTTTAGATTAAAAAATAAAGTTAAACAGATACTGTATTATCATTGTAACATTTTAGCTAAGTATAGATTTTTAAACTCAGGTAATTGAGTCGAATGGAGTAAATCCATTTTTTGGCTATTTTTGCTCTTCCACTGCAGAAATCACAAAGCACAATCACAAAAAGAAAAGACTGGAATGAACTCCCAGTCAATTATGTGGCTGGAATGTGTTATGAGATTTTTGTGTGTTTGGTATTTCCAGTCCCTCCAGGATTTTACGATCGCAGATATTAACACAAAATCAAGGAAACTGTACAATATTCTGAGGACCTTGAAATTTTTCAAAATTACCGCAGATTTTCGCCAAGATGCATCATGTGACGTCATCCCAACATGCCATATGATGTCATCACAACGTGCATTCAGCCAAAGCCCTCTTTGATTCAACAAACATGCAACAAACATTAGTCCAGCTAAAACGTCTCACTTGCTAACAAACATACTGCGAAACACAGTGCAAAACAATTTCATGCAAAATTGCATGAAATTCAGTTCGAGTAGTTTTCTGCAACAAAAAAAAAAGCACAAAAAACTCTGCAAGTTGCATCGCAAATTTTTGAAGGACAAAAAAAAGGTCTTGCCAAAAGGGTTCATCAAGCAGTACAGATTTTCCCTGCTGAATTTTCTATCGCGCTTTCTGAGATTCAGTCAACAGCCTGCTCAAATTGAGCTCATCAGCAGCACAGGAGGTGTGAAGACAACTGGGCTTTATGCTGTATGATGGCGCTCCCCATTAACAGTGCTGTCTGCAGTAGCAACCTGACACATCCAGCTGAGAGCTCATTTACAGTGCTGGGTGGATCTCTGAGAAATTAGAGTAGATTATAATATTAGTTTTATTATCCGGCTATTGCCATGGAAAGGGTTGAGGGTAGCAGGTTTCTCAGGGAGGTGTGAGCCCTTGATATGATTAACATCTGTGATAGATGGGCTGTCCAAGAAGCCTCAATTAAGCAATAACTGCTCCAATGACAAAGAAAAGTCAATCTGGCCACATAACTGCTGGGCTGCAGAGTCAGCTCTCCACAGACTGATACGATCACCATGGCCTGGCGTGCAACGGCAGCACACAGGAGGACAGTGAAACTCAGTTAACATCGCTGTGAATACTATAGTGCTGCAGGTTGGGTGTATAAAAGGCATCACTATGTGAATAATGTCTTAATGTATGACATTCCTAAACACAGCAGATGAAAGATTTCATCTGAGGACATGGGGCACATTGTGAACCACTCGAGGAATGTAACTAAACCTGAACTGATTGAGGAACATGAGAAATGCCGACATAAGGTGGAAATGAATGACAGATACATAAAGTAAAGGAGAGTTTGTTGCCTTTGGTAGCATCTTGAGTTGTTGGAACAACTTATTAGTCAAACAGATGGGTTCAGTGTCACATTCTCACATTTTATTAACAGATCTGTGTCAATATGACATCCTCTCCACCATATCACTTCAAATTCAGTCAGATTCAGGAATCTTTCGCAATTAATCTAATCGCATATTAACCTATAACTACTTGTGACATTTATCAGGAAAAGTAGTTCTTAACTGCAAGAAAACGAAGCTCTATTTTGAACCTCATAATAACACCACAGTAGCTTGAAAACGGGCGAGCAACACAGGAAGCAACACAGCCAAGATTATACAGAGATCCTGCATGAGTGCTGTCTGATTGCCTCATATTAACCCGCATTTAGCCCAGTTGGCTTTAAAGCACATTCCTCAGCTGAGCCAAATCAACTAAATTATATCTTATCATATCATAGCTTCAGATGAGTTGATTATATTTAAGAGCTTTTTTTTTTTCATCAAATAGCCCATATGGTCTTATTTATGTTCTGTTCCTCCAACCATGCATAGTTCTCAGGAGAAAAAAAAAAAAAGTACTAATCTCCTTAATTTCATTGTCACTGCTGGGGTTCCCTCAAAGGAACAAATTATGTACTTTTGTTATGTATAGTACGTATCTTTTACGTACGCAGGTGTGTGTTTCACCTTTAAAGTGTTGTTATAAAAGATAATTATAGGTGGAACAGCTGTGCTTAAAGAGAAACTCCACCCTGAAACACATGAAATATGTTTATACTGAACCATGAGGTATTGCAGAGACTCAGCTCAGATAGTTAGCCATCTCAGAGATGATAAGCACAATGACATTCATTGTATAAAACATTATTAGCATGAACGCTTAGAATCGTGTCCGTTTGAGCAGAATGTATAGATGAAGACGTGAGACAGACTACAGGACTAAAGTGCTGCTGCATAGCTCTGTTTAAGCAGAAATGAAGTAAGGGCTCATTTCTTATCCCACCATATCAGCAGGTAGTCATATGGAATTGTGGGTCATATAGGAAACTCTTGACTAACATGAAAACATGTTGATAAAAGAAGTTGAAATTAATTGCTAAATAAATCTGGGCTGCCATTGAAGATTAAGCCCTTTGTATATACAGGATGTTCGGGTGGATTTTTCCTATTCCTATGATTCGAATTATGTACTTTAAATAATTTTTAAAGGTATACTATTTCTCCCCCTACAGGTTAAAGATACGTCCTTGAAGCTGCTGCCCCAACAACAGGCATAACAGGCAAAAAAAAATAAAAAATCTGAGAATGCAGAAGCTCTATTATCTATCTGAACCAGTGTGACAACTGCATTAAAAGAACACCTACACCATTTTACCAGCCAGTAGGGGGAGATGGTTCAGTTGAGGCTCAGCCATGTTTCACACACATTACATTCACATATGATTAGGGTGATTGGCCTCTTACAAAAGCCCTGTCTGCGCTGCTTCTATCCTGAACCACAAAAGCAACCTACATCAGCGGTAAAATCAACTCATTTGATCAGTGCAGACATGAAGGAAGCCTGCGGTTTCTTCACTCTGAGATGGAGCCATTCCAGCTCCTCTGTCACTCAGAAGATTTTCATCCATTACATTAGCCCATGTGGTTTGCAGTTTAGAAGTTCATAGCATGTTTGACAAAAATAGTTTCAATGACACCAGGCTCCTACTTTACAGTGCCACAAAGTTTCAAATCCAGAGACTAATCCTCTAATGTGGCTTATTTCTGCTCTGGAGGTGTGCCAGAAAAGCCCATCAACACTGCCTATCCTAAAATCCTTTCTATTTTTTTAACCTCAGTGTCATGGTTGTCCTCATGTGGGAGCGTTTCATCCACTGATATAAATCTTCATTTGTAAGATGACAGCATAACAGGCCTTTACATAACCAACCTCCATCGGTCCAATGTGAATTGTAGCTGTGCCTTTGCCAGCAGACAGGAATTTACTTGTTCCAAATGACCGAATGGGTGCAGGGATGCAAAAAGCTGGAACAGGAACATCTGAAGCTCATAATAAAGAGCTGAACAGCATTCAAACATAATACAAAAGAGTAAGCTCCAAGAACACCATAAAACTCATAAAACTCTGTAAGACATTTCTGACACAGACGTTTAGGAGAACACAGAGTGCGCTCTTTTAATTATAACTGAAAGCACTATTTTTCAAAGCTCTGATAAAAACAAGTGCTATAGTTATTTTCAAACCATTATAATTATTATATATTAACTTCCAAGACCTAGTCCACACAAAGGTAAAGAAATACCTAATGGACGCAATCACAGTTGCCTTTTAGGTATGTGGTTAATGATTAAAAATCCTCTAAACAACATTATGCTCACTGAAGAGCAATAGGCTGCCCTTGTGATGATCTCTGTAAAATGAACACTAGACTAGCAGTATTACATGCTGAAACTAGCATGACACAACATGTACGAAACTAAAATGATTAGACCTTGATATCAAATTATTCCATTCCATTAACTCTGCAATAATTAGTTGCAACATCAGACATGGACCAAAAGTAATAAATCCAATTGCAAGAAGTGAATTAAGTCTTAAAATCTACTAAGAGTAGGGAATTTTATTTCCTAATAAGTCTCGTTTTATTTCGTTTATTTGTCTTTGCAACCATAGTATTATTCCAGTACGTAATTACTTGTTTATGAATGTTACAATTACTTTAATAGGCTAACTTTGGCACAAAAGGAACGTGATACAAAAAACACAGTGGGAGGCTCCAGGGTTGGCGCCAGGGCATTCGGAACAGAGAGGGCCTCGATGTGTCACTGGGGGGGTCTACCTCGCCCACCTCACTAAAATAATAAGAATAATTTTAAAGAATTAAGTGTTAATGAAGTACCATATATTTTCCTTATAACTGTGGCTGCAGTATGTTTGATCAGATTCCTTTCCCCTTAATTAAAGACTGCGGAAAGCACGGTTAATCTAGCCGCAAATAAATTTTGCGGCGCAGCTTTTACACACGAGCGTCCGAGAGCTCCTACACAACAAAAGCAAATTAACAATAAAATAAATAAGTAACAAAATTAAAAATTTACATAATTTCTGAGTTTACAAGTTAAAAGTTTTTATAATTCTTTCAATTATAAAATGGCAAAATCGATCTTGTTTAAATACACGTTGTAAAACATTAAGCCGACTAAAAAATATATTTACTAAAACGTCTTTTAAGAAACTATATGGTTGTTGTTGTTGTTATAAATCTAACCATAAATACATTTTTAAAACGTGTAAATGGTTCATTTCACAGAAGAAGTCTGACAAAATATTAATATTTTACTTCATCTTAAGGCTGAAGTGAAATGGACATTTCAAACTGGTAGACAGTCAAAGCCACTCAGATCACTTCATAGGGACCTAGTCTATGCTCAAAATAAAGATCAATTAATTTTAAAGTCGTTGGCTCTGTCAATATCATTGTCAGAGGAGGCACTTTTTAATCCATTATAAAATGGATATTACAAATTAGTAGACAACCAGACCAACTCAGGTCAGCTCATAGGGACCTACTCTATGCTCACAGTAAAGATCAATTAAGGTGTTGGCAGCTGGTCAATTTTGGGTTTTGAGTAGTATAAAGAGAGCTCACATTTCATATGACCTTGGCCAAGAATTATTACAATGATAATAATAATAATATTTTATAATAATAATTTTTAAATAAGATTAAGCATGGCACACTATAAAAAACCATCATGTCATCACCAGAGCTTAATTTGGCACCTCTAAAATATGGCACACCTGCGTTCTGGCACCTTTTCATGTGGCTATGGCACCTCTGCAGCTGGATGTAAAGTCTCCTGCCACAATATTATCAAAACAAACCGTTTTAGTTTTTAATTCACCAAAAGTACAATAGAACAAAAAAAAACGGCAATAGAAAAAAACGCTCAAAAATTACTAATAGCCAATCAATAGCCTCTTTCACGTTACGTAATCATTTCAAGTTCGCCTGCCTACAGTCACGTAGCATGCATGGCTACGTGTCATGGCGAAAAGAAAGAAGTTATGATTACCAGCATTTTTAAGAACACAAACAAAATACTAAAAAGGCAAGCACCCAAGAGAGTGAGTGCAAGATAACCTTGCAACATACTACATTATGTAATATAATATATGTAAATAAGGGTATCTTTACCAGTTGCCTTTCGAGAATGAAAGTCACAACAGTAAAGTCACAACCCTCTGTTACTAAGCCAATGATTTATTTATCGGGGGGCTCACAATTAATTATGAAGAGTCTTACTACATGAATGATTATTAATATGATGATATCAGCTGGCCGGATCGCTATCTATTAACATCCGAAAAAATGCAAACTGGTAGAACACTTTCCGTCTATAAACAATTGGTAAAGATACCCTTTCTTTACATATATTATATTACATAATGTAGTACGTTGCATGGGTATCAATCGAAAACTATCAACAAATGAAAAAATAAATGACTCGTATGAAGAGAGAGTCCATGTATGAAGTCGTGTCTTTCATGAAAGAACGGGTAACTTCGCTAATGAATCGCCACAGTGGCAGGCAGCCAATTAGAACTGATTTCCGGAAAAATGAGTTAGCCAATGAAATTTGAGGCTACAGTCAAGCCAGTTGGGCCCACCCATGGCTGACAAAAAGAAGTATTCACGCGAGCAGAGCATAGAGGTTTTGAAAATAGGAAAATAGATGTTCATGCACAGCCCCCCAGGGGCCCCCTCGTGTCGCAGACACTGGAAAGCTCTCACTTACTGGAGAGCCTGCTGGTCAGTTTTACTTTATGGCAGAGTATTAGTATAAGCCATAGTACAGCTCATTACTGAAGTTGAAATTATGGCTAAGATAAATGCATGGCTTATTGGGCAGCCCTAGAATTGGACTGAAATCATTTCCCACTGCATCACCCATGTATCTGTGTAACTGTGTAATAAATGGTGTCCAATCTCATAGACCATTCATTTAAGACTGTTTAGAAATATATAAGATATAATACACCTCCAAACCACTACAATGTTATATACACCATTAACCTAATTTCTGTTACTCCATTAAGTATTGCTCCTCCCAATCCATCATGGTGATGGCTGGACACATGCAGTGCATCTCAGGCATTTCTGTCTAAACCTTCTAGACAAAAAGGTCTAATCAAGTATAAAACTTTAAACTTATAATATAATAACTTTTCATATAATATATAACTTAAGACCTAAACTTCATAATTGCTTTATGGTAGAAACAGTATTTTTAATTGTCATCTCTACTGAAGATATACAAGTCTGTATAGCTTTTAGAGACCTGCCACCTATGAAAGAAAGACCAGGTAACTCTCTGAAGGAGTTATTTGTAATTAAACTCTAAATAAGTTACAGTTCAACCTGACTTAGTTTTACTGTAACTGTGTGTAATTTAACTCACCAGTACAGAAGAACCAAGAAGAGCAGGAAAAGGCCGAGGGACACTGAGAATCCACTTGGTTCAGCTCCAAACATTGTCAGCATATCTGTGGCCAAATACATAAACAGGTTTGATATACAACCCACTAACAACTTGCAGTAATAAACAAATATTAACCAAAATACACGACAGTGTTCTTAAAAAGGTCTGATTTCATAGAAACCAGCAGGTATGACCTGCTTTGGACTTACTCACATGCAGCACAAACTGCACAACTATAATATTATTGTATCTATTTTGATAGTACTAAACAGTTCTGATCAATGCTGTGGCTTTAGTTACCACCCTTCACTTACTTTTCTAGTGTTGAAACAAAACAGTTAATGGTTAATCAGAGGAAAATGCAAGTCATGACACAGACAATTTCATCCAAAGTGCAAAGGCTCATGCACAGTGCTTCTGTCCATTAAAATGCATGTGAAACGGGGACATTAACAGGGATTACATTGTGTTTCCACTTATTCATGTAGTAAATTCGATCAATTTCCTCAAGCATCTTACATGAATCTACGGTAAACAAGCCACATTTAAAGACACATCATTCTGGGAACTTTTGTAAAGTCTGGAACCGTTGCAGCACCATTAAAATGGAAACAGAAACAGAATTCACACAGATTACTCAGCAGAGTTAGTTGTGAGGAGGCAGAGTATGCTATTAGCTGAGATTCATGCTCAGAATTATGGTTAAACAAGTTCAGTTAAACAATTACAGTTAAACAAGTTCAACACATCTATAAATAAACATATGATGAAGCTAATAAAACGATTAAGTATCATTATACTAAACCTGTATGAACACATGCCTCAGCACAAAGAACGTATTCAACCCCCATCAGGATAATACAGTATATAATATTACTGAGGGGGAGAGTTGTGGTTACCCGGTTGCATAAGTAATTTATGGTTCCTGGCACTTCTTCAGCTTGTTCCTATCCTCCTGAGACACAGACTCTGCTGTTGGGTGGGTTTTTCATTTCTACTTGATATCTGTATCTAGTAGCACCTGGCCACTGAAAGCTGTAAAAAAGTTCTCCTGTGAGAACCCATGTTCTCATGAGGGTGCAGTACGTAGTGTTAAGAGAACTGACTAGAACCCTTAAAGTACCATCATGCAATAGTTCCATCTGATTTCAATCTTCATGAATCCATTCTAGAGGCTTAACGTTTATATGGCTGTATGCAGAACCCAACAATCTAAGCACTATTTTAAGAGTGGAGTTAAAAGTGTAGTTTTACGGTTTAATTAAATTCTTCACAGCAAGCTAAGGGATGGTGTTGCACAGTAAAGAATTATTAAACAAAAGCCACTTCAAAGAAACATCTGGATGAAGTAGTCTGTTGAAATAATAGCACAATACTTTAGTATGACACATCTGGCTTGGTTTTCCAGACACACAGCCCGGATATAGGCGTACAACTACAGATACATACAGATGAGAGACTAATTAAAGGAAAAAACAACATAAAGTGTCTTAGCAAACTGTTGGGCCACCACAAGCTGCCAGAACAGCAGAACAGCGTTTCTTGACACAGATTATACAAGTCTCTGGAAGGTAGATACTGGAAGGATGAACACAATTCATCCAAAAGATATTCCCTTAGTTGGTGTTTTGATGATGGAGGTGCTGGTGGACAGTGCTATCTAACATGTCAGTCCAAACTCTCCCATAGGTGTTGATTTGGGTTGAGATCAGGGGACTGACGACCACAGTATACATCATTTTCATCTTCATCGGTGTTACTGGGGTTTTTAATCACCTTAGTGTCATAGTTAGGTTAAGAAACAACCCACCACCCAAATAGCTAACAAATATCTATATAGCTAACAAATGGTGCTGTGATTAGAACTGACCCTGAGACTGATAAAGGGATACTGTAGAAGACTACCAGATTAACAAACTGTGCAGGGAAATTATTTAAGCATATTATCCATAGCAACAGTTAGACAGTTATAACTATAATTACAAAGTGACCTACACTACCAGTCACACGTCTGCTCACAGATGTGTTTTCTTCATTTTAGAATAATAATGAAGACATTAACACTAGGAAATAATACCTATGGAATTAAGCCATGACCAAGAAAAGTGTTAAAGAAACCCAACCTATTGTATATTTTAAAATCACAGTATTCCCAGTGAAGCTTCGCACACCCTTGACATCTTCTCCACCAGCTTCATTAGCGAGCTTCATCCGGGAGACTTTTCTTCCCAAATGAGCCGAGTTCCTCACTGCTTCTCCTAACATCTAAATGAAAACTACTTGTTTTGAAAAAAAAAAATTAACGCTACAGATAAATTACATATTAAAAATACAGTTAGATTCAAAAAATTTTTAATAAATGGGCAATAACTACAGTTTTTGTCCTAGAACCAAATATTTATCTTTATAATGTCTTTTAACACAATTCCATCTATCCATCCATTATCCATGCCACTTATCCTACACAGAAATCGCAGGGGAGCCTCGAGCCTATCCCAGGGAACTTGGGCACAAGCCGGGGGACACCTTGGGTGCCGACCCATCGCAGGAAAACAATCACACACACACACACACACACACACACACACACATTTGGAAATGGACCAAATACAAAAAACTGATGCTCCCTACATGCAGTTGCAATCAAAATTAAGCTGTTTCTCCAAATTCAACTGAAAATGCAACTTATAATGATTTCTCCAGTTTCAAAATTATTCAACCCCTTCATGGCAAGCATCTGTAGTACTTAGTAGAGCACCCTTTTGCTGTTATGACCTGCTGCAAATGAGATGCAAATGAGATGCATATCTTCTGGCAGTGTTCCTGAGGAATCTTAGCCCATTCTTCATGAGCAATGGCCTCCAGTTCAGTAATATTCTTGGGTTTGGGTGCTGCAATTGCCTTCTTCAAATCCCACCAGAAATCTGGTTACAGGTGTTGATTCTGCCCCATAAAGGTATTTCATACATTTTCTACCCTTTGCCAGTTCAGATGTTTCATGTGTTCCAGCTCAAGCACATCTAGTGCAATTAATGAAGCCCTTGATTAGTTGCATCAGGTGTGCTTGAGACGACACCTGTTTTGCATATTTGTGTTGTGAGAGATTCTATTCAGGCGGTTGAATAATATTGAGACTGGAGAAGTCATTATAAGTTGCATTTTCAGTTGAATTTGGGGAAACCACTTGAAGCATCCGCTGCGTTGAACTATTTCAATTGCTTTTGTTTGATTTGTTCATTGCAAACAGCAGAAAGTCTGTAAATTTTGACAATAAACCTGATTTGCAATGGCGGAGTACTATATGGGGAAGTGGAAGTCATTTATGGCTTAGCTCTGTAGCTAGTTCCCCTTAATAGAAAAATCTATTCTATTACATCCATCCATCCGATGCAAGCGTGCTAACCACTGAGCCTGCGTGCCCCCAAAGGAAAAAAAAATTTAAATAGCCTTTTTTGTCCAGAATACTTATGTCTGATTTCACATCCATGTAGATAACCCACAATAAATTCCACTGATAAATCATATCACTATCTGCGCATGCGTCAGTGTAAAACTCTGATAGGCCCGGATTTCTTTACTGGAAAAAGTGATTGGCCCTTTATCAATCAACGACCAGGACCTAGGTCACACAGCCGCCTGGTTTCGTGTCCCATTTGCTTTTTAAGCAGAGCCAATACCATGAATAAACGAGGCTTATAATAATGTTGATGTTTCAGCACTTCTGACATCTGCAAAATGTCTGGATATAATTTCACGGTGCACCAGTGAAATTACACCCAGCGGATTTGTATAATCCAATTTCATAGCAGTTATTTTATTTGTTCCATCCATCCAAAAGTTGTAAACAAATACAAAAACACAGTTTACTAAAGAAACGTATAGTCATTTATAAACATGTCACTTTCATTTCCGCAGAGAAATCCGAGTAACACTAATCAGGTCCAGTGCACTCACTATGCAGGGTGTGAGTAAATATTTATATACCCTATGTAGTGTCGAATTTGGGATTCAGCCTAAAATAATAGTCTCCTATAGACCTCGGTTATGTGACGGGAGCATGTAGCGTCAATACACTGTACGTGAAGACTTCTTGGATATTTGTTTTTGTTCTAAAAAACAAAAAAACAAATCTCCACAAAAATAACATTTCCAAAGCTGACGCGCGCGCATGTATTTTGCGGTCTCTCGAGACTACCGGAAGCGATATTCCTTACAGTTGAATAATCCGGTAGACAGGTCGAGTTAAGGGGATTATTTTAGAAATGCTTAGCTTACATAAAGATACATTACGATAATTTATGAAGGACGAGCATTGTAGAAAGCTTACCTCTGTGTTTACTAGCGCGCAGTAGTGTTTGTTGACGACGAAGTGCTCCTGGGTAATGTAGTTTTTACTGGCGGAATAAAAAAAAACTACAGTTAAGCAGCTTGGTAGCTTTTAACTTTGTGTGACACATAAGAACAGCTGTTTATGATGCTTCTGTCCGTGCATGTAATGTAAGTAGTAGGTTATTGAGATATAAAAATGAAATTTGATTTCCTAAGATTTTTTGGTAAAAGTTACAAATAATGTGGAATTAGACAAATAGTGGACAATAACAGCAACTATAATAATCCCTCCATACCACTGATCCTACTCAGGGTTTCAGGGAGTTTCTGACGTCTGTCCCAGCGGACTCAGGGCTCAAGGCAGGGGACACCATAGAACGAGGTGCCAACCCATCGCAGGGCACAATTCACACACAATTTGGAAATGCCAATTAGCCCACACTGCATGTCTTTGGACTGGGGGAGAACTGGGAAACCAAGGAAACCTACAAAGCATGGGAAGAAAATGCAAGCTCCACACACACAGGGCAGAGAGTCAGGATTTGAACCCCCAATCGTGCGGGTGTTAGGCAGCCTAACCACTAAGGCACCATGCCCCACAGCAACAACAACAGCAACAACATAAACAACAATAACAGCAACAGCTTATTAAGTATAATAATAACTTATTATACTTATACTTATTTTGCTTATTGCATTATTATTATTATAACTATTAATAACATATTACTACTATTATGATGATGATGATGATGATGATGATGATGATGATGATGATTAATAATAATAATAATAATAATAATAATAATAATAATAATAACTACTACTACAGTAAGAAGTTAGTTGCAGTTATAGTTGTTCTTACACTGTGCCCATGTGTCTGTCTTTTTTCATTTCTCCAGTTTATCAGAGATGTTTTGCACTAGAGGCTACAGGACGACATTGTTTCTGTTCATTCACACATTTCTTAGCAGATAGAGCTGTAATTAAACAAACCGCTGGTGTTTGTATTGAGGGTGAGTAAACGAGAGATGATGCACATCTGTATGAGTGGTGTGTAATCTGATTCCGCTCTCGGTCATTCTGTTAAAATCCAGCGGCGTCATTGGAGCTTCTGATCCAGACATGGCTAATAGAAACCAGAATCGTTCAACAGAGCACGTAATTACTAATGGGAGGTTGTATGGATCAGAGAGTGGTACAGGTGGATTCAGGATAGGACTATTCAGTTGATGGACTTTCATTTGAAAACAAAGTACTTGCCTCTGCATGGTGAATGAAGGTATTGCTTCACTGAAAGCCTCAGCTTCGCTACTGAAGACTTTCAGGGTTCCAAATACAGGTTGTCTCTAAATTCCAGATCAGACTCCCAAAACGTCTGATCCAACTCGTGAAGAGTTTGATGAGCTGATCACCTGGACCAGATGTGTGGAGAATGGCACAGGAATGAAGTTGAGTTGTTCTAAATCATTAACAATTAATGGCAAGCCGTACATGTTGTAGGCCTCCTGCTCCAGACAATTTTATTCTCCTGAATTTTTTGTTTGTTTGTTTGTTTGTTTGTTTGTTTGTTTGTTTTCTATGGTTCTGTCTAGGCTTCAGCTACTCTGGATTTTTGGAAGCATGATCCCTCTCATGGCATTTCTGATTACAAGTTAATTACACCTAACGATGTAACACACATTTCTTGATTTTATTTCAATTTATTTATTTAATAAAAGTATTTACAGTGCTTTATAATGTAAACAAAACTGGATTTTGAAAAATCCACTAATTCAAAGAAGGAAGGAAAAGGGGGGGGGGGGGATCTCTGAAGAATCTTTTCCTGCACCTTTATCTGTATACATGTAATTAATCATTTTAGATAGATAGATAGATAGATAGATAGACGGAAATCTGTTGTATCAGGGTAAGGTTCTTTAGTTGTACACATTTGAAACAAGTTTAGACAGAAATTTTAAACTGGATAGGCAGACAGATAGAGATAGATAGATAGATAGATAGATAGATAGATAGATAGATAGATAGATAGAGTCTGGAAATCTTGTGTATCAGGGAAACGTTCTTTAGTGAAACATATTAACAGGCAGGTCTGGAGAGCAGAAGGGGTCAGGATCACAAGTATCTCTGGAGTTGCATGTGTAGCTCGACAGAGAGAGTGAGAGAGAGACAGAGACAGAGACAGAGAGAGACAGAGAGAGACAGAGAGAGAGACACAGAGAGACACAGAGAGAGATTATTAGATATTGTTATAAAATTGTTAATAGTTGGCAAATTGCTGTATAAGAGGAGTAAACATTTTGGGACATGCTTTTCTAGGAAAATAATCAACTTCTTCTTCTTCTCCAATAAGCAGCGTGGTGTTTTATTCTGTTTAGAATTCCACAACTGAATAACAGGCCTATGCTCTAAAATAAATGAACTGAGTATATAACATTCATGGATGAGGGGTTAATAAACATGACCACATCCAGCACATGTGAAGAGATTTGCGCATGCAACATGTGTAAAGCTGCTTGAGGAGGTGGGAGGCCCGCTGATCGACTGCATAGGTGTTTGATTAGCTCTCAGGCTCGGCTCAACTCGTCTCGCTCCGCTTCTTTCACCATTGCAACTTTTGCAGGCACTCCGCAGACATGCCCAGTGCACACTGAAGCCCCGAGCCGCAATCCAGCTCAGTCTCGGAGCCAAACAACTGCTCCGGTCCGTGGAGGAGAACTTGCAAGGGATCGCTCTTTAGAAATCCGACTATTACAGATGCAGTTCTGGATGTGATTCTCTCTCTCTCTCTCTCTCTCTCTCTCTCTCTCTCTCTCTCTTCTGTTCTCTCCCCCGATGAACTGGCTCAGTAATGTGGGAGACGGCGATTCTTTCTGTCAGCGGCTCAAGATGGCAGATTTTTTCCTGAGTTCTGAACTGAAGCATCTCTTCCCATTTTTGCCATGAATAACAGAAACCCTTGCACCGATGGCCCCTGTATACGAAGGTAAGAAATGGGAATATTGATCTCATACGGATCATTGGCAGGATTTATGTGAAGCTACACTGTATCTCTCTGTCCAAACACGGGCTTTCCTCTTTAGATCTCAATGAGAAGCAATCAGTCAAGGCATTGGCATTATTACTGCACTTTATGTAGATGGCTATTAGATTTGGCTGTTTATTTATTTATTTATTTGTTGTTGTTGTTGTTTTTTTTCAGTGATGAATTATTGTTCAACATTTGCGATGAACAGTCTTGTTCTTGGTACGTGCCTGTAGTGTCCGATCTCCGCGCAGTGCTGCTTTTCTCTCTCGGATCTTCATCCTATTCCTTGTTGTTTGCCCTTTTTTTTATTATTATTATTTTTTTTTTTTTTTAGTTGAGATGTTTAAGAAACACTGCGATCCAAGCTGGTTAAACCAGATTGCAGCTTAGACGTTGGAGTTCAAATGAGATGATCCATCTAGAAAGCAAAACAGTCTGAGAGAGCAAAGTGGATCCCGGTCTGTGGCACGCGCAGACGTTTGATCATTTGAGATCCATCATGTTGCAGAAACGAATTTGTAGCCTGTGCGTCATATGAAGTTAAATGTTACACGCCACATGGTTTGGTCGTCAGTCAAAAGTACTGACAGATTGGATTGTGCTGCATTTAGGCACCTGGTGATTAATCCGAGTGCAAAACAGCACACTGTAGGCGTTTAGAGCAAATCACGCCTCCTGTTATAACCTATACGCCTATTAGTTAAATGCATGTTTCATGTTGATCTGATCTGTTAATCCGATTAGCTATCTGTTCATCCAGTTTCAACAAACACGGCGCACGCTTCACGATCAGGACTGAAGTGAGAGCACCCAGATTTCAGAAAGATCCCTCAGAATGATAACACAATCAACTTTTAGTTGTGGTTTCGATTCACACATGCAGTACTGTCTGAGGGGTTTGCAGCAGGTTGAACTAGTCCGATGCTGAAAATGCTCTTGCTGTCCTGCACTGCTGAAATGTGCACATTATAATATGCATTAAGGAGTAATGGCCTCAGAGACGTGTACAGTAGGCTATAGATATAGCTGTGAAATACGGAGACGTTCTGGCCACCCGGTGTGAATAATGATCGGATATATTATTGTAAAGTGTTGATTTTTGTTGTCAGTTCGGGATGGGAGTTGTAATTGATTAGACACACTCCCCCTGGCGGAGAGAAAGATATCACACGCTTTAACATGAACATTATACACATCTGTCTTTCCCTCTCATGTTCGCTGTCTCTTTTCTGTGTCACATCGTAGAGAGAAGTTAGACAAACACTGGCGTAGTGCACAAAGGCTGGGGTGAAAGAGTAGAGACAGACAGACAGACAGACAGACAGATAGATAGATAGATAGAGAGATAGAACACTAAATACAGTATCTCAGTGTATCAGCTAAAGGATTCTGAAGCTGTGAAAAATACAAGTTTATAAACACTTATATAAACACATATGTAACACATATAACAGTTTAATAGAGATAATTATTGAGAGAGAGAGAGAGAGAGAGAGAGAGAGAGAAGCTGGAAATCTGATGTATAAGCATAAAGGTTCTTTAGCTGTACACAAGCTGAAGCAAGTTTACAGACACAAGATTTTTTAAAGTGGACAGACAGATAGATAGATAGATATATAGATAGATAAATAGAAGCTTGTATAAGGGAAATGGTTCTTTAGCTTTACACAGCGAAACAAGTTTATAGACACAAGACATTTAAAGCAGACAGACAGACAGACAGATAGACAGATACATAGATAGATAGATAGATAGATAGATAGATAGATAGAACACTAAATGCAGTATCCCAGTGTATCAGCTAAAGGATTCTGAAGCTGTGAAAAATACAAGTTTATTATATTATTATATTATATATACAAGTTTATTTTATAAACACTTCAAGATCTGTAACACACATAGCAGTTTAATAGAGATAATGATAGATAGATAGAAAGATAGATAGATAGAAATCTGATGTATAAGCATGAAGGTTCTTTAGCTGTACATATTTGTTTACAAGTTTACAGACACAAGATATTTTAAAGTGGACAGACAGATAGATAGATAGATAGATAGATAGATACATAGATAGATAGATAGATAGATAGATAGATAGATAGATAGATGGAATTTCCTGGCATGTTATCATCCCATTTTCAGTAAAATACTGATATGAGAGCTGTGAGTGAGATGTCAGATATCAACTGTGTGATCAGTTGATATCTGACACTGGTCTCAGTAACTGATACGAGTCTCCTTGAGCTACTGTTGCTAAGTTATGTGAAATATTACAGGTAGAATGGAAATGGCACTGAGATAATTAATGCCCTATATTCACATGTATGATCTTTATTGTGTCAGTCACCACCACACCTCTTCCCTGCATAAAATAGCTCAGTGGATCAGATTGCAAAATATGTCAAAGCCAATTTCATAGCCATCAAGTGTTTCGGGCAAGTATCAGCCCATATAGTGATACTCAGTATGGCATTGATGTGTCTATACTTTTTTTTTTCTTCCAGAAGGTTTTAGACAAAAGTCCAGTATAAACTGTGTGATGTGCTTCTGAAGCTGTATGTGGGTGAATCCTGTCCCCACATCTGAAGAAGTTTAAAGCACATAATTTCTTTCCATACAGACAGACAGACAGGTTTATAGACAGAACTGTAGACAGATATACAGGTTGGAAAAATTCTGATATAGAACCAAGTTTGTTGGCTGTAGTTCTTCATCATCTGTGTAAGCCAAGTGCTTCTGAAGCTGTAGGAGGTGAACCAGTTCAAGATGCTTCACATGATCACATTCTTTCTTTTTGGTTCAAAAGTTTTGAGTGTGCGGACAAGTTTCCTTTGCCTTTAGCTTCCTTAAATTGATTCCTTCAGTTAATTGCTACCATATGAGCTAGTAGCACGGTTAACAGTGATGTTGACAATATTACGCTGGTTGTCATTAAATGTCATTTCCAGAAACTGCAAATGAACAAGAACCATTGATTTGGGGATTCTGACACCCTCAGACACATCAGTGAGATATGATTCAAACATTGTTGTTGGGTGCTGGATGTTAAAAGTCTGACAGATTACATTTTATTCACTGCTTCGAGTTTGAAGACAATATGCAGGTCATGGAATACCTCATCTTCTGACCCTCATCACACTCCTCTGTGAACATGCTGCATGTTTACAGTAGTTACTGCAGGAGCCATTGAACACACCATGTCACCTTGATCTGTAGGATCAAATGGAGCTATTTTACTTAAGCAGTTAAAGAGAAGTTAGCTGCAGTTGTTGCAGGGGGTGATGTATAACTGAAAATATTCATTTTTGTAAAACAAAAGACAGAACAGGAAAGTAGATGTCAGTTCTTAGTATTTAGTGGACAAATAGTCCATTAATAATAATAATAATAATAATAATAATAATAATAATAATAATAATAATATAATGATTAAACAATTACTGTTATTAGTATTAGTGTTAGTATTAGTAGTATGTAAATCATAGATTTGAATACAAACTATTTAAAAAATAATTACACTGATAATGCTTTACATGTCATTATGCAGCCTATTTGCAGTCAAATATATGCCACAGTCTGTTTTAGTCTGGCTCAGTTGTGTTTACACTAAATAAATACTTATAAGATATAACTCTGTCTCTGAATATTGCAAATTCAGGCTAAATGTCTTGCACATGAATGTTCGAGCGTATTTGAAACCACAAATTTTGAGATAACATTTTAAAATAACTCAAACATCACATTTCAAAGAAAATGTAAAATGTAATAACAGTGTAGTTATGATACTGTTATTCATCTTAGACGCGTTTATTCAGTAATGAATGATTAAATAGAACTACACTGAAAGGAAGAGGAACGTGTTGTAGTTACAAGAGTGAGGAATGAAGGTCTCCACTAGACTTTAATGACTTTAATGGTTAAAAGAAATGATATAAGAAATATAACAATATAATACAGTAAAGCAGTATGTGCACTACTTTTTAAATACTGATGTCGATTTTGTGGCTTGTGCATAACTGTTCTTTTGTGCAGTGCTTTTCCAACAAAAATGAAATGTTACAGAAAATAGAAATAGAATTTTAAAAAAAAATAGCAAAAAATGTTTCAGGCAAAAAAAATGAATGCTGGCTGTCAGGGATCAGCTGCAAAACCATCAAAGTCTCCTGGAGAACTGTGGCAGATTCTCCAAGATGCTTAACAGAGCATTCCATCCAGTTTCCTTGCACAAAATGTACCTGAAAATGATGATTAATTTTTTAAAGACAAAGCGCTGTCACACGAATTAATGACTTTTTAGTTTTTCAACGTAAAAAACATCCATCCATTTATTTTCCATACTGCTTATCCTACACAGGGTTCGCAGAGGAGCCTGACCCTCACACATTCACTATGGACAATTTAGAAATGCCTACAATGCATGTCTTTGCATGCTTGTCTACAATGCATGACTGGGAGAGGAAACCGGAGACTGGGGGAGGAAACCCCGAAGCACAGCTTCACACAGGGTGGAGGTGGGATTCGAACCCCCAACCCTGGACGTGTGACGCAAACATGCTTATCACTAAGCCACCAAAGAGCATTTCTTTACATGTGCCTAACACTTTTGCACAGTACTGTATTTACATAATTTGGAACCCTCTCTGAGAGGGAAACACTTGTCACTTGTCATAGGCTTGTACATAGAACCTAATAGGGGTTCCTGCAGAAGGACAAACTGTAAGATGATTTAGGATGCTAGATGGAGATACTGTATGTAGCACTGGTGTAGTATGTAGATCTGTGGTTTCATCCTGAGCTCAGCTTGCTGTCTGTTTGTCATGTTCAACCCATGTATGCGTAGGTTTCTACCCCAAGGTGTGAATGTGTGTGGTGCCTTGCGATGGACTTGCATTCCATTCATGGTATATTCCTGCCTTGCAGCCAATGTTCCTGGAATCCACTGCATCAAGCGGCTACTGAAAATGAACGAATGAAACAGGATGTTTGATATTGTGGTTGATATTGATATATAGGAGTGTGATTGAAAACACTATTCAACATCCATTACATCTGTTGAGTTTGTTTTTCTTAAATGGAGGATCAGATGTGTTAGACCTGAAACACCTTGCTTAATGAAGTGGGAATCTGACTTATAAAGATCAATAAAAAAAAGAGGTCCTTTAGATTTCCCCCAAACTACGCTTAGTTGGAACCTTAATTGCTGTGTAAAAAGTGGTGTAATTGGTAGAATTTGTGGCATTCATGTGTGAACGTTTTTGCCGTGCAATTTAAAGTCAAACAAGAGGTTCTTTGATTGTAATTTTGATTAGGAGAGGTTCTTTGTTCTTTGGGTATTTGTCTGCCTGCTTGAGTTTTTTTTATTTTTTTATTTTTTTATAAGCATCCCTGCTCATATGTGCCTTATTTATTGCACTTCACACTTTCTTGTTATTTTAAGACAGCTGTTGCTTAATTGCTTTGGTCTCAAAGCCATCAGTCAAAATGTTTGTCGCACTAGTAATAGCAATAGTGTTGTTTCCTTCAGCGTGAGGTTTTCGTGTCGGTTCAGACCCTGGCTCTCCAGTGACCAGACGGAAGAGTAATCTGGGTCCATAGGAGCCCAGGAGCCTGGCCTCATAACCCTTACTGACATGTTGATAAATGCCTGTGGAGAGAAACAGGATGAGTTGTCTTAAACCGTACAAAAGGTAATACATAGCATACAACTAGGTCAACCAGACAGGCCTGTACGGAGCAGAGAATTCTGTGGGTTCAATTTTCTGCAATATTTTAATTTGCATTTTGCACTAACTTCACTGGTCATGTGTGGAATATTACAGCTGCAGTGCTTGGTGCTTTGTTTCACCCAGAAATCCCCAATGGTAATTTGAATCAACACAAAGATATGATTGTGTTGATATGAGTCAAGCTGAGCACTGTGAGTTAATTTATCATCGTTCCTGTTCATTCTACACTGGCTAAATGTTTTGCTGTACAGATTTTAAAAATTGTTCCAGGCTCCGCAGCTGACATGAGCTAACGCTTACCGTTTAAAGTCTTCCACTTGTGGGCGCAGGAAAATCCCCACATTTCAAGGTCATGACCACACATTTATATTGTAGTCATGTAGTGATTACAAGGAAACATTTAGACTATGAAAACACTGCAGACAGTTCCTCATACCCAAACTAACATGACTGTCCACATCACCGTTCGAAAACTAAATACACTGCAGTAAGTCATCTTTCAGAGTTGCAGAGTTCCTTTGGGCATTTTTTTTTTTTGGGGCTCCTGTAAATGGACACTCTGGCCAGAGTTGAACGTGATTAGTCTGTCGATGTCTCATTTATGGGTCTTTGAAGGCTGAAGGATATCTGAGCCTTCAGATGTTTGAAGGGAAATGGCTCACAGGTGTGCTCTGGTGCTGTCGGGTTACACAGATGGGGGTTACGTCCTACTGACACACACCGCCAACCTGAGGGGGAAAGACTCACCCTACACCTTTGCTTTAGAATATGCAAGAATATGAATTCCCTAGTAGATGCTAGATTATTATAAATACTGTATATAGTAGAGGTGAACACATTTTTACATTTACATTTACATTTACATTTATTCATTTAGCAGACGCTTTTATCCAAAGCGACTTACAAATGAGGAAACAAATGACTAGCTAGCCAACTGGACAAGCGAAAGCTCTAGTGTGCTATTCAGTCCCATATTTTGGCAGGCTAAAAAGTGGTAACTAATGGGTGGATCTCAATTAGCTCCCTAGGTCATGAATCAGTATATCGTGTACATGAGTTCGGGCACTGGTAAGGACTCACTAGACATTGGGACACTTATGACTCAATTTCCAGTGACATGACTACAGTATGTACCCGCACTGTAAAACGTCACTACTGGCATTTATCAACAACAGGAAGGACCAATATCTTTCTGATATTATATGTCATATAAATTCATTTGCGTTTCTCTCACGGAACTTCAAGCTGGATCGTAGGCTAGCTAGTGAATTTTTTTTTTTAAATCATTAAAGGCGTTAAACTCAAACAAACCATATTATAGAATGTCAAATAAAGTTAAAAATGGCTAACATTGGTAATTTTTTGAGAGCTACATCAACGATAATAAGCTACATACATTTGTATGCGACGTCGGCTGTGAGTTCGTCCGCCATTTTTTTCCGAGCTGAGAGGCTTCAGAAAATATGACACCATTTCCAGTAAGGGAACATAGTGAGCATTGATGCGCCCTGTTTTTTGTCGAACGTTCTAGTGCACTGGAAGGATATTGCGATTGAGACAGCCCTTAAAATGGATGGCTCCTTGATCAGTGTCCTGCCTACTGAACTAGGGAGCTAATTGAGACGCACCCAATGTAATGTAACGTAATGAAGTATGGTAAGCTAGTTAGCTAGTTACAGTAAGTGTATTAATACAGACTATGAGTAAAGAATGAATGGCTGGTTATTATCCTCTTCTAACAAAGTTTCTAATATAGCACATTATGTTTTCACCCTTGACAAAAAGTCAGCAAGTAACTGTTCAATATATGATTACGATTAGCGTCTTTATTGTTTAACTGCAGTGTGACTGCATGTAGGAAGCAGGAGAGTAACATGCAAGCTTTCCATCAAACTGTTCTGTGTAGTGTGTAGCGTTGTTGAACTTACTTATCCCTTGCAGCTGTGCATAAAACAAACAATAGCCCGGACATGAAATCTGCTTGTCCTAAGCGCCTGGACTACTGATTTGTCCGTCCCTGTGTATACATTTCTAACCAAACACTCAGCTGTATGTCATGTCCCAACTCAACAATCCCAACTGAACTTATGCTCTCGGTTCGTCTTCAGATTCTCTGATGAATGTTAGATCGGAGTTTGAGTTGTACATCTCAATCTCCACCTCATACGCTTTGTAGGCTGCCGGGGCGTGAGTTCATCAGCTCTGCAGTCATCCAGAAAGACAAAAGAAAGGATCGAGCCAACCTCAAGCCAGTCTACTGTTTGTTTTGAGCTGAAGGCCAATTCCCATGATGCAGCATTTGCAGGCAGGGCAGCGCACGCAGCTATTCTGTTTGTGATTGCGAATGCACTGTGTCTTTAATCGAAGACTTTCTGCTTAGCCATACAGAGCTACCTGATGTGCTAAAGGAAAAAAAAAGTGAAGAAAGAGAAAGCATACATGAAAGTGATCTTTTAAGGTGATTACAAATAGCCCTTTTTTTTAGTTCAAGTCCTCTTGGTCTGGTGGCTGTGCTTTTTTTTTCCAGGGTCCATACTGGCATGTTTCCTTTGATCAGATATGAGAAGATGGGTTCACACCGGGGTCTCTCTGCGCCACATTGTTCCGCCAGCCAGGGGAAATGAAAGGGGGCTTTGCTGCAGCCGGATTTGTTGGGCTGTAATCACATGGCAATTACTCCTTCGTGAAGGGCGCCATTCATTCTGCCCTCACACCTATAGTTACTGCCACCACGAGTCATATCACCAGCCACTGACTGACGAAATGTAAACAGCAACACACATTTCCTGCTTCGTACAAGAAGGCTGCTCTGCTCTTAATGGTAGTAAAAATGCAAAGATTTTTCTTAGAGCAATACCAGGCGGTTCTTTTTAGCTGCTGTAATAAATATTACAAGTTTAAGCTTAGGAGTCTGCTATGTTCCTGTTCTTCAAACACTGACCTGTTTATGAGCACTGATATAGCTGGTCAGCAAAGATTTGGCCCATTTATTTACAGACAGCTTGATGTGCAGATTTTGAGCCCAGGGATGGTGTGTGTGTGTGTGTGTGTGCCCGTGTGTGTGTTTGTGTGTGTGTGTGTATGTGTGTGATGGGATGGAAATGGCAGGCCAGGATGGCTCACAGTGCTTTTGTTGCTCTTTCAGCAGATCCTCCCCTCTTTCCCTATACCATGCCAGCTTGTTGCAGGCACATCATCATGCCCTAAATCCTATTGTTTTGCACAATATCCCCTGGCTTAGGGCATGGCCAGGCCTGGCAGAACAGCCGTGCTGCTTTATTGGGACATAATTTAATATCAGGACAAGACGTGGCGGATTAGCCTCATGCATGTGCTGCACTGAGACATCCTTAAGCTTTACCTATACTGTACTGAAAGATGGATGTAAAACTGAAAATGCAGCAAAAAGCCCTAGGGGAAAAGAAAAGACAGAAGACAGCCTTTAAAATACTGCATGCTCAAACAAAGAGAGAGAGAGAGAGAGAGAGAGAGAGAGAGAGAGAGAAAAAGTTTCATGCTATGCTGTTGATACCCTTCTGAGTGGGAGTGCATTGGGGGGGAGAGTATATAGACTATATGGTTACAGGTGCAAACTCTGCAGGCTGCTGAAATGGAAAATATGATCATTGTATGTTTCCTTAGTTCTCAACTCAAGCGGTCAAGTGTTTCAGGTTATTATACTCCTGCACCAGGTCGGTTTAATGTAAGATGCAATTATGAATAATTGACATTTACTTATGGAAATGATTGACTTGGTTTAGTCGGGTTTGTTTTAAAATAGGTTTCCTCTGTTCTAATTAAAAACAGTATAAATAAATCAAGGAGAATTTAGAGCAGGAGAGGGCTATATGGCAAGAATATCTATTGAATATATTTTCACAATCATGATATTTAGGTTAGTTACCAAACTGCCAGCACTGTGTCAAGTGGAGTCATAAAAAGTACTCATGATACTTCGTGACCATAATGTTCTAATGTCGAGTGTAGCATATTTTGTTACGTATTATGTAGTTAATATTTGGTGTAATATTTTTTAAAAGTTCATTTCTATCTCCATTTGGTTTTATAATGTTCTAACTGCCAGCCTCTCAAGATGACCACCTTTAAATGTTTAAATGTTTAAACGTTCTGTCATGCTAGTGTTTAAAATGCACTTGCTAATTGTCTCAGAATTTCCATAATGTAAATTTGAAGTAACCTTGATGTGTGAGTCTTGTGGCACTGTAGAGATTTGCAAGCTGGAATGTCAGAATTTTTTAACCAAATAAAGCCAGTGTCACTTTTCAGTGTGGTTTATCAATAGGTTTCTTATGTGTATGTCAGAGAGTAGCAGACTGCTGAAGGTCCACACACACACACACACACACACACACACACACACACACACACACACACACACACAAACACTGTAGGGGGTTTCTTTCGTCTCCATCAGCCAGATTTTGGTAAGTGCAACCTCTTCACTGATGGTTGCAGTACATGTGACACGCTTGGCCGATAACCAAAGGACTTCAAAGCCCCAGACGGATGGAGCTGAGCAGAGGGAATGGGCTGCCCCGTTTCTCTCGTGTGCCAGAAGGAGAGGGTGAGAGAGAGAGAGAGAGAGAGAGAGAGAGAGAGAGAGAGAGTTTGACTGGAGTACTCAAAGGATTGGATATGCATGAAGAGCAAACACCTCAATAATCACTGCTCAGCTCCTACACACTTACACACAGAGATCTCATCACTTTCTATTCTCACTATTCAGCCTTTGAATTGAAAGTAGATGAACCTAAACCATATTCAAGTTTGCAGTTCAGAAATAGTGTGCTAGGAAATACCAAAGTGCATTCAGTGTTGTAATGAAGGGTGGTTTGGGGAAAATAAGCCTGTCTTTGCTGTATGCATTAGAGCAAGCTTCACTCTTTGCTCCGATGCCGCTGGCGTACTTTCTGTGGCCACACACAGATCTGATCCATCATTTAGCAGGCACGGCTGAGAAGGAAAGAAGTTAAAGGAGGGCTTCTTTTTTCTCTTCATGCATGACTCAAGGTGTGTGTTCTAAGGAGGGAGATATAACTAAAGCTAAAATTTCTGAAGGTCCAGTTACACAAAGTAAGCGTCTAACTTGACTGAATGGTATCAGCAGTTACTTTTGTAAAACTATTAATGATTACTTTATGGCTACAAATAAAACTCATCAGCTTTTAAGGGTTAGCACTTTTGCCTCACACCTCCAGGGTTGAGGGGTTTGAATCCCACATCCGCACTGTGCCCGGAGCCTGCATGTTCTCATTGTGCTTCAGGGGTTTCCTCTGGGTACTCCGGTTTCCTCCCCCTGTCCAAAGTCATGTACTGTAGGCTGATTGGGATTTCCAAATTGTCCATAGTGTGAATGTGTGTGCAATTGTGCCCTGCAATGGGTTGGCACCCCAACCAGGGTGTCTCTTGCCTTGTGCCGCGAATTCCCTGGTATAGGCTCCAGGCTCCCTGCGGCCCTGTTTCGGATAAGTGGTACAGAATAAGGATGAATGGATGGATGGATGGATGAATAGATAGATGTTTTGTTTCACACTAGTGCTTCACAGGACTTTTTTTTTTTTTACTAGCACACAGACTCTGAACAGATGAGACACATCGGTTTTGAACTTGAAGGCATACTGCTCCATTCAGACATCTTGAAATAAATGTATGTGATTGGATAAGCTGCAACAGAGGATCTGCTACGGAAGCTACGATGGGTCACGTTAAAAAAAATAGTCGCTGAAATAACGACCAGTTGCTTCATGCGTTCATACAGTGTTTTTCAGTATTCACTTGTTTTTTTTGTTTTTTTTACCATTTGATGTGAGCCTTCAAGCTTCCTATTTGAAAGGGTCAAGGTGAAGTGTAAATGCATGCTTATTCCTTTGATTTATGTAATGCGTTTTGTCCTTGAGTGTAGAAAATGCACTTTATAAAGAAACAAAATATCCTTTTGGTCCATGCTTGTTTGAATGGGAGACCCTGACCCATCTTATCTCTCCCTGCAGTTCAGTGATACACAGGGTTTCCTCCTCCATCTGCGTTGATGCGCCATGACAGCTGTAGGCACACTCAAGTCCAGCCAACAACCTCTGTGTGTGTGTGTGTGGGTGTGTGTGTATGTGTCTCTCTCTCTCTCTCTCTCTCTCTCTCTCTCTCTCTCTCACTCTCTCGCTCTCTGAGTAGCTGCCTTGGAAAAAGGGCATGTGCTGACCTTTTGTTACAAAAGCGTGGCCTTTGCTGTCCCAGGGAATGTTGTCTTTGCCTTGCAAACTTCAGGAGTGAGAGCCAGCGAGAGCGTGGGAGCCACAGGGTGAAGGTTCAGTTTAGTGTGACTGAAGTTTATTTGTCACCTGCGCTCTTCTTCCTGTGTGCTCATATCATAAGCATTGCTGTACGAATTCAAAGAGAGAAAGGCTGGCTTTCCGTCACCCACATAAAAGACGGTTGGGTTCAATTTTCTTTTTTAGAAAAGCCGTATGATACAATGATGTCTTAATAAATGAATCATGACATGACTGTGGAATAGAGCTGCAGGATAATAGCTGAAACGCTAATCATGATTATGCTGCTCAATATTGAAACAAAACATACGGACACAAAAGAGTATTAATGGATGATGTTTATATTTCTGAATCTGAAAGTCAGATCAGGGGAAATTTTTCACATTATTGACCTCAGCACCTTTTTCTGTGTCCCTGTGTCTGGATCCTTTTAAATGCAATCGTAACAATCATAGACAAGTATACAAATCAGGTTTGAGTCAGGAACCAGATACATCACATACAGATACAACAGAATACAACACATACCGTGGCATAAAATACATCAGTGAATCAGAGAGAAAAACATCAAATCCTCTCTGATACCAATCCAAGACCATAAGATTGATACTCGGCATTGTAGGTGGGTACGTTCTTAACCCTAACCCTAACCAAGCTGACAGGTAAAATTATAAATTGGGGCTTATGATTGAATACGTGAAGTCAATACAAATCCATATCTTAACATAGAAGTATTATCAGGCCCTCCAGGATTTCACAATTTTGCACTTGCAGAAATGAATGCAAAATCAAGCAAACTCTATATCAAGCAATATTCTGAGGCGCTTGCCATTTTTACAATGGTAATGTGCGATTACAACAGATTTCCTGCAGATTCGGGCCAAAACGCGTCATGTGACTTCATCACAACGCGCATTCAGCCGAAGTCCTCTTCGATTCGTGTGTCAAACATGAGTACAGCTAAAAGGTCTCGTTTACCAACAAACATCACTGCAAAAGACCGTGCAAAAACGATTTCATGCAATTGCAACCAGTTTCACCAGTTCAAGGAGTTTACTGCAAAATAAAAATAAATAAAAAAATTTGACGCAACAATCACAAAAAAACGCCGCAAACTCCTGTACGGACTGAATTATCTCACTTCAGCAAAGCTCACTAGTATCACACGTAATCACGTTAACACCACAGCAGTGTTGAATTCTGACTTGTCAGAAGGTCGTGATTATTTTTCAAAACAGCAACTTTAATAGTAGTGTCAGCTGTAATGTAATTGTTTCTATAATAAATGCTGAGTCACAGGGATGCGCCACATAATCCGAGGCTAAGGAAATGTTTATTTAACATTTATAGACGGCGACTCCAGCCAGTCACAAGTTTTCCGGTTTATTGGTAACATGAAGAAGTCTTACTAAGTTTGAGAGAGGAAAAAAAAGAAGAGAATGGCGAAGGAATGACTAGTTTAGAGCTGCTATAATGTAAGCAATACCCGGAACGAACTTGTCTTGTGGATGTTCCACAACATTAAATGCAACTAAAAACTACTGTAGATATGTCGTTGTGCTGTGTAGAGTTGTAAGAGGAATAAACCACTATGGGACATGCTTTGATTGGAAAACAATCAACCTTTGTAACGGTAACTCCGCTTCACTTCAGGCTGCATCACATCTTTAACATAGGAGTTAAAGCTAGGCTCACTAGCACTGCAGTCGATTATGCTTAATTCATTCAAGAAGCCCAAATTAATACTTAAAAGTGAAATATGATTATTTATACAGTTCTACCCACTCCATCCTCTGACACACTGCTGCTTCAACATCAAAAGCCAAGCTTAAAACCCCAGACAGCTGCCATTAATAATGTAAATTTGAACTCTGTGACTTCAGACTTCAGGAGAAAGTGAGATTCACATGTTACAAGCGTGTAACAGAGACTTGCTGCCATGTCCAGGGAGTGTCTAGTTCTCACAGACGCTGTGTGAGGAGTAGAACTGAGGGAAGATGACGAGAGAGAGGCTCTGCTCACATCCTGGATTATTTTTAGATGTATGTCGCGAAAAACATATATACAGCTCATACACACACGCAGTTTGAAGATGAGATAAGGCAGTGTTGCAACGGCGACGCGAGAAAAGGTTGCACTTTTCAAGGTGCAGCTTTGAGGTTTATGCTGTTTATAGGTGTGAGAGTGTGTGTGCTGTGCGGGGGGCAGTTTGTCAGTCTGGTCGCAAACACCATGCATGGTTGACTGTATGCTAGCTTGTGTTTGATTTCAATGTTTACAGCAGATTAAAAGTGAATACCAGTAATACACAAAACGCTAAAACGTTTGTGTCGGGGTGAGAGCAGTGAGTGGGTGCCCTGAGTACCTTAATCAGTAGTATACATATTGACCGTGTGTGTGTGTGTGTGTGTGTGTGTGTGTGTGTGTGTCAGCTTCACCTCTGTGTCCTCAACGCTGCTGATTTTCGTCAACATTCAAAAGTAAACATGTTTTTAGAAACAGAGTGCTGTATGCTTTGTAATTGGCTCAGCAGGTGACAGATCGAATCCGACAGGTTTTGCAGCACTTCAGAATTTCCCGATGCTGTGTGACAAATTTTACAGTGTATGTACGTGTGTGGGGATTCAAGGTGTATTGCGCTTATATGTAAAAGCTGTTTAGTCAGAAAACACCTTGAAAAAGCAGGGCAAGAATGTGTTTGTGTTTCCTGAGATCAGTGTGAAGTGAGTTTTGAGTGAGCAGTGCGGGTCAGTTGGATTTAAAAAGCACCGAACTTTCACACTGAGTAGATTCACACTTAAGATCCAGATTTTTTAGAGATTTGCATTCCTAAGGTAGTCAGAAGCTGTTAAAGATTAAGGCTGCTTTGGTGCAGATTGGATGGTGACAGATTGTCACTGGCAAAATGAAAGAAAATTCTTCATTCTAAATGACAATTTTACGTCATCAGTTGCCAGTAATTAAGTTAATGTGTTTACTTGCAAGCTTTTTTGATATGATTATGACATTTTGGCCAAAAAAAAAAGGAAAAAAATAGAACAGGAATCTGAGACTACAGTGGGCACAGGCTCACCAAAATTGGACAGATGTAAATAAGGAAAAGAACAGGTAATTTTAAATAAAAAAAACAAAAAAAAGTATTCCACTGTCTAGTGGCCTATAATAGCCTCAAAGTCCTGTTCTTAGCTGATGGGACTGGAACCCATTGTGGCCTTCTGGCTTGCTGTTGTAGCCCATCCACCTCAAGGTTTGACATGTTGTGCATTCTGAGATGCTTTTCTGCTCACCACACGGTCGTATAGAGTGGTTATTTGAATTACCATAGGCTTCCAGTCAGCTCGGACCAGTTTAGCGCCTCTCCTCTGACCTCTCTCATCAACAAGGTGTTTCCGCCTGCAGAACTGCTGCTCACTGAATGTTTTTAACACCATTGTGTGTAAACTGTTGTGTACGAAATTCCCAGGAGATCAGTTTCTGAAATGCTCAATGCAGTCCGTCTGGCACCAACAGTCAACGTCACTGAGATCACATTTGTTCCCCATGCTGATGTTTGATGCGAGCATTAACTGGAGCTCTTGACCATATATATATATATATATATATATATGTAAACATTATTGACCTACTGTTTCTGGACAACTAATAACCAATGCAATGTACAATATTAAAACGTATTAAAATAACTTAAAATCATACAGTAGCACCGTACTGTACAGCCATGAGGGTCTGGAACTGATGTCTGCAATGTCTTTGTGAGAAACAGAAAGACGCCATGTAGAGCAGTGATTGCGAGCCACCGCAGACTGAAGGCTCTTCTTGGTCTGTTCCCGCAACACTGCCGTAAAATAAACAAACCCCCTGGAACCTGGATATATAAACGCATTTATATATCCAGTCCCGGTAGTTTTTATTCATATGCAATGAGATATTTTTCATGAATTTCTGAATCATGCTGATTCTGATATATCTGGCTCACAGTAATCATCTTGCAAAATAAAACAATAAATGAAGCTGCACTATACTATATTAAACTTCATATACCTGCCAGTTCCCTGTATTGCTGTACTTCCCAGTGCCTATTGAGGTTGCTTGTACTGTGTATATTTTAAGAATACATGGTACAGTCATATGTGGCTGAATTCTGGCCAAAAAAAAAAAAAAAACGATGAAAAGTCAGGTCTTATGACCTACAACAGCCATTTGTACACGTGCTCAGTGAAGCTTCATTCAAGCTTCAGTTAATGTTCACATCAAACATGAGAATAGGGAAAATGCGATCTCAGTGACTTTGATCATGGCACGGTTGTTGTTTTTGCTGGTTTAAGTATCTCCTGGGATTTTCATACGCAACAGTCTATAGAGTTTACTCAGAATGGTGCAAGAAAACGTCCCATAAGCAACAGACTTACGAGAGGTCAGAGGGGAATTGCCAGACAGGTTTGAGTTGACAGAAAGGTTACGTAACTCAAATAACCACTCATTACAACCATGGTGAGCAGAAAAGCATATCAGAATGCACAACCTTCAGGCAGATGGGCTACAAATTGGGTTCACCTGAATGTTGAGGATTGGAAAAACATCACCTGGTCTTTTCCAATCTTCAAGTCCAAGGTTTCAGAAGTACATATAATAGAAATATCAAAATGTCAGCATTTGAAGAGTTTGTTCAGGCTGTCACACATATATGCAAATATTAGCTGTGGATAGAATTAATGGGTGATATGAATAGCATTGATGTATTGTGCTTTGTTTGAGAAACCACTGACAAGTGGAAATTCAGTTGTAAAATTATTTTTGCTGCCAACCTTCTAGTAAGCCATGTCCTTATATGTTTGCCGAAGAAATGACACTGGATCACACAGCTTGATCACCTTCAAGGTAATAACTTTAATTAACTTTGTAATATCAGAACACCATGTGCATATGCGAAGACTAGGGAGTGATACTTGCTTTCCAATGGTGTCTGTTCATGAATGTGAAGCAACATGTATTTATTTGACAGGTCTCATCTGGCTACTTCAGCATGTTCCCAGGCTTATGATTATGAGGATTAGTACAAGGCCTGTCAGTATGTCATTTGGGTGTGATTATCCTCAGAGCCGCATGTGTTACCAGCTAAACTATCAGGCATTACATGTTCTGTCAATAAGGGTGTGTCTTGTACTGGAGTGGGGGTTATGACTACAGCCTGTGTAGAGGTGTGTGGTGCACACAAATATGATCCCGAGAGGCTTTATATCACACACACCTAAAATAGGATGCTCAGAAGAGGCTCCTCTACAAGCACTGGATTACATTTCTTATTACACTGAAAAGCAGGCTCGTAACAGGCAGTGTAGTTTTTCCCCCGTATCCCTAAAGGTCACGGCCTAACATCTGCTTATTCCTTTTTGACGATGATTAAAGGAAAAAAGTGTGTAGTACTCATCTAAAACACAGTGTCTTTTGTTATCCAATTTGCCTTTTATAAAGGAAATAAAAATGTACAAACCACACACAAAGTCATTCATCAGCTTTTCGCCAAACCAATTAATTCCTGCACACAGGCTCTGATGGAGTCACTGATTGCATTATTGTGAATCCTTTGGCTTTTTGTGTGTGTGTGTGTGTGTGTGTGTGTGTGTGTGTGTGTGTGTGTATGTGTGTGTGTGTGTGTGTGTGTGTGTGTGTGTGTGTCTCGTATGTTCTGTCTAAGCCTGTAATTCCATTCCTGCTTCTCAAGAAAATGTCAGAATATCCACAAATCATATTGCCCTTTGGGTTTTTTTTTTTTTTTATTGGACTCAGGTATTATAGACTTGAGGGATATATGACAGAATTGATTGTTTTTGATCATTGCCATTGGCTAATGAAGTTGGAGAATTTCTGATTATGGGATTCTTCATGATAAAATTGGCTTTTAAATGACAGATAATTTGATATGAGGGCAGTCAGCAAGCAGAGTGTAAGTGTGAGTAGCACCTGCATGCTTCATTCAGACTTTTTATTTAACAGTTAACATTTAACATTTTATCTGAGGATATCTAATAAAATATCAAAGCAATGAAGATATATCTCCTCATTTGCGTGTATGTGTCATGGGACACTGGAGCTTTATTGGGCTGGTGGGATTGCTGTTCATGGGAGTTGAGCTCACTGAAGCATTATGCATGGCTGAAAGTGAAGAAGCCGTGAACTCCTGTTTTTTCCATGAACCTTTGAACTCATGAACACACACACACACAGACACACACACACACACACACACACACACACACATACAAGCATGCGTCTTTAGTTTTTGATAAATATCATGAAGAACCAGCTTTTGTTAAGGGTGCAGTTCTCCATGCCTGTTCTCCAGGACAGGCTCGGTGAAAAGACTCGTCTCGACCAGAAGACTGCTATAATGAAGTTAAGGCAAAAAGGAAATGGATATTTACTGTTTTTGGAGAATTTTTTGTTCAGCACAGATGCCCAAACCATGATTATATCTCAGTGCATGAGACTTTTCCTCGGACCTTCTTAGGCTTGTGCTAATGTAATATAATGCACTGTAATGTAATTTAGTGAGTTAGTGTAAATTTTGGCCATATCATGCCCATCTTGTAGCTGCAGAGCATAGTTTGCATCTGTTGTGGTTCTACCTAACAGTGTGTGTGTGTGTGTGTGTGTGTGTGTGTGTGTGTGTGTGTGTGTGTGTGTGTGTGTTTGTGTGTGTGTGTGTTGAGAGGTTGCCTTATTCTCATTTCATCTCTGCCCTGTCTTGGCTCTGGTGCAATGGCTCTGTGGTTAGAGTTTGGCAAGCTGCTCATTTTTTGCTCTTTGAAGTGCCAACCTGCACAGCAAAAACCTGCAAAACACACTACACATTACACACTTTCTTTCAATCTCTCTCTCTCTCTCTCTCTCTCTCTCTCTCTCTCTCTCTCTCTCTCTCTCTCTCTCACACACACACACACACACACACACACACACACACACACATACTCCCACACACACCCACACACAGATTCTAGGACATCATGGGATGTAAATAGCTTATAAGCAGTTGACAGTAAACACCCATAAATACAAATACAAAAATGGGAGTGTTTTTTTTTTTTTTAAGAAGTGCAGGGAAGGACACAAAAAAGTTTTCGATTTTAAACACCGTTTCAATCCAAACCAATTACAGAATGTTGGATGCTTGGGATATCTTTTCACCTGGTTTATAGTGTCTTCACTGACAGTCTGTTCAAGAGAAAAAGAAAAGTATACCAAGTAGCGTGATCCTGCAAGCAATGGATCATTATAGAGACAGCTAAAACCGGTAGAAAGCCTCACTTTATATTTGCATAGCATGATGTCATGCTTGTAGTTTTCTGTAAATAAACTCCTGGTACTATAATGTGATCATATCGCCATGTGACACAAACGTTTGTGTTCTCAGGAAGAGAAACCTTATAGAAAATTGTTTGTGACATGTTGATTTATAGATGCTACTCTGAGAAACTCACAGTGTAAATAGAGCTAAAGTTTTTTTTTTCTAGAAAGTCCTTCTGGAGATATTATATAAAAGATGTCTAACTGTCTACACTTTCAAAAAAAATAAAGTGCCGAGGTCTAAACTGGGTGTATTAGAAAGCTATACACCTATACTGCATATACAAGTAATAAGTGGCGGCACTGATATACATGCATACTATATAATATATATATATTATATAATATATAAAATATTTTACAAACTTGAAGATTTTCCAGTTTAAGTAAAGCAGTGGAAAGTTGAAATCAATTACGTAGAAAATAGTTCAGTGTGGTATCCTGATAGCGGTTGTGTAGTAATGGCTGGACTGAGATATCACGTGGGACACAACAAAAAGTTGCAAAAAATAATAATAATTATTTCTTGAATGTGTGTGTGATTGGGCAGTCAGATATGAAGCTTACGAGACTAAGAAAGGCCACAATCATTAACGTGAGAGTGTTTATAGCTTTCGTTCATTTATCAGTGACTGCTTTCTCCTGGTCACAGTGGCTTAAAGGCCCCATGAAATCAAAATTGATCAAAAGGTTTTGTGGCTTTTAGTAGGAATATTTTTGCTTTAAGGTTATCTGTAAGCTAGTGTGCTCCAAAACAATGACAAAATTCGCATTTAGAAGATATATGCATTCAAAATATACAGTCTTTCTCTAGCACTGATACGGATCCGCAGTTTTGATTACATCATTCTGCACTTCTCAACAGATTTTCTTTAAAATCGAGTGCTCTTTAGAATCAGAAGTGTCCCGCACCCAACATTAAACGTGTCTTTGGCTGTTTGAATGCAGCGTTTTATTCAGTTTTCCAACCGTAAATTGGTTCAGAAGGAAATAGCTTGAATTCATTCACTTTCAATTTTTTTCAATTTTCTTTTCTTTTTTTTTTTGTTGTCAAGAACGGCTTAGCCCAGGCTGTGAGGTAAGCTAAACACTACTGGCTATTTAAAAAGGGGGAGAAGCCACTCGATATATGTCCTGCCCTGACGTCCAGTTTCAGTGGAAATTACGTCAACGCATCGGATAACGTTGCTTGTTTCAAGGTACTTCATGGTGACTTTAAATGACTTATTTGTTTGTATTATTACAAACTGAGCAAGTAGGATTGGTCAAACATTTTAAGGTCCCAGCAGGATTGTTCAGAATTCCTTCCGGAGCGGGATTTAAAAAACAGACCCTACACACCTCTAGCTCAGACAACCCCTGTTCATCAGAATTGTTCAAGCTGCCCCTTGTGAACCGGTGAAGTTCCTGAGTTATGGAAAAATTTGTCATGCTGGACCCTCATACGTGCTCTCTCTCACTTTTTCTCCCATCCATATTTGAAAGTCAGTTGCACGCTCAGATGCACGGCCCCTCCCTCTCTCTTGCACACACACAGGACTGATAAAGCCGTCAGTAACAGGCTGCGCTGAGGGCACTGCTCCGTGTGACAGTGCCGTGTTTGTTTTCCTTTCTCAGGGGCCAGTGGAACACATGTCAGTGGCTTTTGCTTCTTCAGCCACAGCTGCTCGTCTTGCTCGTCTCCTTTCAGTTCAGATAGCACAATCAGATAGTTGCCACATATCATTAGGGGCAGGCCTTAACGAATGCATGGATATTCTTGGGGTTTGGAGAACGCAAGAGATGCAGAGAGCCTAATATATGCTGTTATGTGATCTCTAAATATGATTAACTCTGAGGTCAATACCAGCCTGCTGGATAAGGACAAGGACAAAGGTCAGCACTCAAACAGGGCAGCCTAGTAAGTCTCTCTTAAATCTTTCTTTGTGTAATCTCTGTCCATTCACTGCACAATGAGGAGAGATGTACACTCTTATGGGTAGAGACAAAGAGCAGACATTCCCTGCCTCTGTTCTCCCAGGAATTATAGTGTTTCATTTGATGAGAAAAGGGAAGAGGGGGAGTAGGGGATGTGGCGTGGGGCGCCGGAGTGAGGTGAACGGGGTCATTGATATAGAAAAGGAGACGAGAGGAAAGACAAGAACAAAAGGGCAAAGACACAGTGGTGAAGAGGTGATGAATGTGCAGGATGGCATGAAAGGATGGTTGAGGAGAGAGAGTGCTGGATTTAAAATGAATGGTGGGTGGAATAGTAAATAAAAGTGAGTGAAGGTAAGCCTTGAGGTTGGAGAAGGTTGAAGAGTATACTATTAAAACACAGTTTAAGGGTATTTAAGACAAATTTGTGAAAGTTTTTTAATGTTTAACCGTTAATGATTACTTAATGGCTATAATTAACATCATTTGATTTGGTTATGGTTTAAGTCCATGTGCTGATTCGTTACCACAATGTGACTAGTGCCATGGACTCGGCCGAATAAAAAAAATGAACACATATTTCTTTGTCCATTTATCTTTAAACATTCTGTTTTTTAATCTTTTTTTTTTTTTTTTGACAAGCCATGTCATCCGTTAGCTAATCAGACCAGACGTGGTAAATTGAATGATCTTTGAAAGTCTGTAAAGACTCTCCCCATTCAGAGCTAAATAAATTAAAATGCATGTGACTAGGTAAACTGGAACAGAGGATCTGGTACAGAAGCCACAACGGTTCATGTTTAGAAAAATAGAGTCGATGAACTTCAGCCAGGTTTTTTTCCCCTCCCATATGTTTATCAGCTCTACAACAGTGTTTTATTCAAGTGCAAATTTCAGTCTGTTGAAATACTTTGCTGGGTCCACCAGTTAGAAGTTAGAAGTTCTTCTTAATGTCAACTAACAACATTTCATAGTTTCTCTTTTAAAAAAAAAAAAAAAAAAAAAAAAAAAACATCAAGGAAGAGTTCTCTCTGGGGTTTTACTTTTATGTGGTTGAAGATTAATAAATTCATAGATTCATGAGGTTGAGTGCACAGCAAAAGAAAACAGAGGAGATTATTCTGAGAAAAGTTATTCTGAAGAAAAGAGATGACCACAGAGAAAAAGACAGTTCTTTTGTGGAGTGTCTTCCGTTTACTTAGCACTCACTGTACGGTGTCTATCTTTCTGAACCGCAGGGGATTATGCTTTGTCTAGAAACGTCCAGGTCAATTAACCAGTGATATTCCCCCCTGGCTGATCTTCCTTAATGCATTTATCCAAACGTCTGACTTTTCTCTCTGTCCTTGTTTGTGTTGCAAGCTTTAAGTTCCATGCTCACCATACAGACTGCTGTTGAACGTAGATGACGCGTTTGAAACCTAGTGTTGCTGTTATATAACCAGCTTGTGAATATCAGACAAAATCAAGGTCTCGCTTTGTAGCTGTCTGGATATTCTTCAGAGCGCGGCATGAAAAATTGCACAGGTATTTCCAAAGTTTATTAGAAGATTCCACGTATAAGATCGGGGGGGTTAAAAGGGGGGGTAAAGTGAGGCTTGATGTAATGAAGATCACTGTGCTTTTAGAAAACCAAGGCCAGATTGATTTGAATGACAGATAGTTTGTCATAGCTCTTTTTATAGGACTGTTTATCTTCAGGTTGGTACAGGAGCCAATAATGGAGCCTCATAAAGACCAGGCACATAGAAAGATCTGTCCTGTCTCCTACTCCTCCTATCAGGCCTTTTTGATCCTCTGCCCACTGATTAGCTTGACATAAAAAATAAGCGAACTTAAAATCACTGACCGTTAGTATTTCACCAGGAAAGAGCAGGAAAGCAGTCCTTTAATATGCCCTGAGGCAGCGCCTTAAAACAGTGCATTTCTTGTCAGGTATGATAAATGTCTGCATTCCAGTATTCTTAAACAATGGGCCGTAACAGATTTATACCTGCCACAGAGTTCAAAAATTCATATAAACTTCACTGGCTGTGTTTTAAACTTGTTATACAATGCATCGCTGTGAAAATGAGCCCAGCAACAACAGCAGCACGTGGTTGTAGTCCAAACCATAAACACTTATGAATAACTAACCGTTGAGAGACTGAAGTCAAATGGGACCGAACGCACTGTTGCGGATGCATGCTGTTAAGAGATAAGATTCTTGCTATGTGAACTCTCAATTTGTACTTGAAATGACTTATCAGCATTTTTCACAGGGCGTGTTTGAGTAACAAGCAAGGCTTAAATGCGTGCTCCCAGGGTTGAGAAAGGACACGAACTCTTGTTCGTTTCTATTGACTGGCATTGTGGACCCGGTATAGCATTTACAGATTTTAGCTTAGCAAAGCATGTTAAGCTTTTCCAAACAATCAGTAATTGCAGTAGATGGAAAATGGGGAACCATGCACAATGAAGCTAGGCTTGTTTTATTAACCACTGAGTAATCTGAGGGACATGCTTTAAGGACCGGATTGCCAGGCTGGCCTACTGGTGCAAATTCCATGGATGTTTTCTGTAAACAGCTACAGCAGGGGTATTTAACAAAAAAATTTAAAGGTCCTGTTATGTCAAATTAATTATTTACAAAGGTCCGTGGAGGTACGGTGGCTTTGTGGTTCGCACGTTTTCCTCGCTCTTTCGGGGTTGGGGGTTGAATCCTGCCTCCACCCTGTGTGCGTGGAGCTCGCATGTTCTCCCCATGCTTCGAGGGTTTCTTCTGGGTGCTCCGTTTTCCTCCCTCAGTCCAAAGATATACGCTGTAGGCTGATTGGCATTTCCAAATTGTCCGTAGTGTGTGAATGTTTGTGGGATTGTCTCCTGCAATGGGTTGGCACCCTGTCCATGGTGTCCGCCGCCTCATGCCCTGAGTTCCCTGGGATAGTCTCCAGGCTCCCTGTGACCTTGTGTAGGATAAGTGGTACAGAAAATGGGTGGATGGATGGACAAAGGTTCGGATGAGCAACTAATATGACTGAATGTTATCTTTTAATGCTTAACCACTGATGATTATGTTATGGCTGTAAATAAGACAACACGAAGTCTTTATGTTTTGTTTTGTCGTGGTGCTTCACCTTACCACTTTTGACAACTTGTATGGACTCTGAACAGATGATCTATTTTGTACTTGAAGTGCAGAATAAAAGCATACACTCTCTGTCCAGGTGTCTTTAAACATTGCTTTCATCCTCAAATTTTTTTTAAATAAGCTGTCTGCAGCTAAATAATTTACATAAATGCATGTTATTGGATAAGCCTCAACAGAGGATCTGGTACAGAAACCGTCTTAGTTCGTGTTTAGTTTGGAAAAGTAAAGTCACTGAACTATGGTCAGTTTTGTTTCATATGTTTATTGGCTCTGCTAAAGTATATTTTCAGGTACTCATTTCAGTCCGCCGAAATTTGCTTGGTCCGTATGCAGAACACAATCCACCAGTTGATGACCACTGGGCTATGGTCTTTGTGGACTTACTGCCTCACAGTCTGGCTTTCTAACACACAAAGATGTACTCATGGCCGTCCACCACTACCAAGCACATCCAACTTATTTTTAGAGTCGTCCTGTCAGAGAAAAACATAATCCAATGAGTGACACATATCCCAGCGTATTATGCGATTAATTTAGGATTGTGCTCCTAATAGCTCTAGCAGAGGTTCTTCTTTACTTGCTTCATCAGCATGCTAACATAGATCTTAGTGCCTATACTATATAAGCGGAAACATGGAACATAGAGTGCAAGTTTAAAAGCAACTGAAATATCCTCAGGCATTTAGGATAAGAGCAGAGGACTGTAGTATCAGTGAGCCTGTCAGAACTGACACCACTCATATACAGGAACAAGCAGAGGAGGAAAACCGATGTGCGATTAAAGAAGAGGGAAAGGGAGTGCCCGAATGGGAGGCTGGTTTTGAAACTGTAGCTATCAGCACAATTCAGAAATGCATAATAATGACAAAGTGACCCTGCTAAGCATCCTCCCTCTGTTTCCTGCCCTGGGAATGTCCTTGCATCCAGGAATTCCTTAAACCAAGTGAGATTCCTTATGTTCTCATAAGCCGCAGTGGGAAAGTGGTTATTTTCATGGCCGGCCATTATATAGAGAGCATATTGTTTGAAATATCCCGTGTATGGCTGAATTCTGCTCTGACAAAGCTTAATGTGTAGATGCATTCACATCTGTGGAAATGCCACTGCTGCATTAGATTTACTAACTTGAACATGTTTCACCTGATTTTTTTTTTTTATACAAAAGTGTAGTGTTTGCATGTCTCAAAATCAGAACACACAATCTATGGCTTAGTTGTGGGTTTAATTCATCAGCATGTCTTTATGCCACAGAGTCAGCACTGATGCAGAATAGTTTATAGTTACAGGAGGCGAGGGAGCAGGCTTTAGAGCATCACTTGTATATTCATCTCACAGAAATGTGAATTAATTCAATTCATGCAGGTAATAGATTAGCATAATTGAGACTTGCTGGCACAAGAAAACAGAAAGAGGGAAAAAAGGGCTGTCTAATGCAATATGAATTTTTCCTGCTGTGTTTGTGTGTGCGTGTGCGTGTGTGTGTGTGTGTGTGTGTGTGTGTACTGCAGACTCCTGTGTCAGTTAGCTGGTTCTCCAGGTGTGTGAGAGTTGTGTGCATGACTCACAGTGTCCGCAGGAGGTACCTTTGATTTGTCAGATCACTAATTTGGTCCACATTGGCGAATCTGTAAGTAGAGCAGTGCTGCATCCCCTTTGTGTAATCCTGCTTGTGCTGTAATCATTATTTTAGTGCTACAAACAGCGCAGTTTGAGAGGGCTATATTTGGGCTGTTGTTTGCTTGGAGAAGCGCTGCTTATTTCGAAGCCGAGAGTTCCCAGGAGCTCCAGTGTTCTGCTTTTGTTGTGTGTGTTTGTTTTTTTGTTTTGTTTTTTCGGATTTGAGGTAAAGATACAGTTCAAATGTTTCTTGGTTGTTTTTCTTGATATGTCTATAAAAGCCGTGTGTTTGCCCCTTAAGTAAATAGTGCAGTGCATCACATGCACAGGCCGAGTTGTCTTCTCTTCAGAGGAAATTGCAGTCATTCCTTTAGACTTTCTAAAGCCTTGGATTTGATAAGGCCTGACATGATGGACCATCAGGCTGTTTACAGAGCTCCCTATGGGAGTGGTATAGAAATGGTATTTCCTCTACATATATCAGTAGCACACATTTAAATCATTCCTCTAGTTGCCTCCTATATAAAGAAATAACATTTTTACATCTATCCATCAATTTGTTTCTGCCCTCCAGGCACACACACACACACACACACACACACACACACACACACACACACACACACACACACACATCAATGCATGCATTCGTTTTAAAAACAGTAAATGAATCTTTTTCTTCATTTTATTGCACAAGCCCATCAACTATGGATCTAGATCAACTAGCAAGACAGCAAGTGCACATTCGGTGGTTTACTTTTTGGAGGTCTATTTATTGGATTCTAACTGACCTTGATGTCTGTCCAGGACTTGACCAGATGCTGCCCTGAAGCAGACACTTGTACTGTACCATTAGCGTCTACTCTGAAAATTGGCACGAGATGAACTGAAATGTGAAAGGCAAAGAATCTATGCAATAAATTAGCATCAGGACTCTTACACTGGCCTGCCTTGGCATGTACAGCTTTTATTTAAAGCTTACACTCAAGCTTCTATCCAGGCTCATATTCACCCTTCTTGGTATCTCCCCCCCATCCCTTCTGTTGTTTTTCAGGTATGGCCTCGCAAGTGCAAGTCTTTTCCCCCCACACTCTCCAGTCAAGTGCCTTCTTTAGCGTGAAGAAACTGAAGGTGGAGCAAAGTTGCAACTGGGATATGACAGGGTACGGCACACACAGCAAGGTCTACAGTCAGAACAGCAAGCAGAGCGTGTCTGCTGCCCCAGTGGGCCTCAACGCCGCGTCGCTCCAGGTGTCCAACTCCTCCCTGCCATACGAGCAGGCTCTCCTCTTCCCTGCCAGCTCTGGCCACATTGTGGTTGCCTCGGCAAGTAGCACGTCTGGGGTGGCTGGCCAGCTTTTGGGGAGCACGGGCAGCAGTAGTGGCAGTGGCAGCGGAGGACACAACCTGACACGTCGCAGCACTGTGAGCTTGCTGGATACGTACCAGCGATGTGGGCTTAAGCGCAAGAGTGAGGAGCTGGACAACAACAACGGCAGCGGAAGCAGCGTGCACGTGGTGGAGGAGCTGCAGCAGCCTCCAGCAGCACCGATGCTCCAGAACAATGGCCAGAGCGGCCCGACGGGCACCGTGGCCACCGCCTCCACAACAGCCACATCCAAGACCAGTGGTGCCAACAGCGAGGGGGACTATCAGCTCCTGCAGCACGAGGTTCTGTGCTCTATGACCAACACATATGAGGTGTTGGAGTTCTTAGGCCGAGGCACCTTCGGGCAGGTGGTGAAGTGCTGGAAGCGTGGCACAAGTGAGATTGTGGCCATAAAGATCCTGAAGAACCACCCATCATACGCGCGCCAGGGCCAGATTGAGGTCAGCATCCTGGCACGCCTTAGCACAGAGAGTGCAGACGACTACAACTTTGTGCGGGCGTACGAGTGCTTCCAGCACAAGAACCACACGTGCCTGGTCTTTGAGATGTTGGAGCAGAACCTGTACGACTTCCTCAAGCAGAACAAGTTCAGCCCGCTGCCCCTCAAGTACATCCGGCCCATTCTGCAGCAGGTGGCTACAGCGCTGATGAAGCTGAAGAGCCTGGGTCTGATTCATGCCGACCTGAAGCCTGAGAACATCATGCTGGTGGATCCTGCTCGGCAACCTTACAGAGTCAAAGTCATCGACTTTGGCTCTGCCAGTCATGTGTCCAAAGCTGTCTGCTCCACTTACCTCCAGTCCAGATACTATAGGTAAGACAGTTCGTGGTTTACATTCAGCATCTCTTACAAAATGTTCTTTTTTTGCTTTTCATAAGTGGACTATGTGTGATCTTATTTGATTTATCATTTTTGTTTTAGAAAAGCAGCCTAGACAAATTGGCCATTGAAAAGCAGACTTAAAATTGGGCTTGTTGCGTTTAGGCACATGCCCCTTCCTTCCCCTGACCCTAATGTCATTGCAAATTGTTTCCCCAGGGGCGTAAGATGTGGGGTCAGACCAAGTTCTGCAGTAATGCCTCGCTGTAATCCACACCAGAACGCCAACATTAGAAACAGATGACTCGCTTAAACACCGACATTTTCTTCACTCACAGTTTTAATTTTGATATAGCTGTGTTTGGGATTTAATGAATAGGTGAGGATTCCATCAGGAGACAGGACTGTTAAAACAGAAGCCTGCATTGTTGGGGTCTGCTTGAGTCGCTTCAGATCATAGCCTGAGTGTGTGAAAGTTACATAATCGTGCAAGAAAACCTCTGAGGTCATCAGTTTGAGTACCACCAGATGTGCATCTTGTTTTCTGAGGTGTTGCTTTGAGGATGCAAGGGCCAGTCTTACTAATTAATGTTAATGAGATCAGAATCCTAACATGGTAAATGTCTTGTTTGGGAGTATGTCTGTGTGTGTTTGTATGTGTGTGTGTGTGTGGAAAAAATTGTTGGAACATTTTAAATCTTTCTTCAAGCCTGTAGAAATATTGAACGTTGCATCAAGCACTATTTTGGAGAACGTATATGCGTGAAAATCACAAGCTATTAAAAAAAAACTGGGTCAGAGCAGATGAGCATTTAATGAACTGTTCTGTCCTCATTTAGTCGAGATCTTTCAGAGATACATTTATATTTATTCTTAATATTTGCTTAAAATAGTATATTTGTAGAAGTGGCATATATTTGGCTGTTGCTCTGCAGTTTGTTGGGGTGCAGTGCAGTTTTGTCATCTGTAGAAATACAATGCAGTCTATAAATAATTGCTCAGTGACACAGTATTTTTTGATGTTGTTATTTTGAATCTGCACTCGCTTTTGCATGAACTAATAACATAGGGACATAGTGGGTTATGCGAAAATGAGCAACCATTAGACTAATTACTTTTGGTCAATTAAAAAGGAAATACTTATACATAAAAAAGGATTGTCAAAAGGGGTTCTGTTAACATGCAAACTCGGAATACCACAAATACTGTGCTATGTGCATATAATGCTTTTAGTCAATATGAGTTTGTGCATATATCCATAGAATAGCCACAAATTTCGTGCTGTATCAAATTCTGGTTAAATCAATAACAGACCAGGGAGAATAAAACGTGGTCACACAATTGAATATCCGGTCATGTATTAACCAGGGTCGGAAATGAACGGAGGCTCAGGGCAAAAATGCCACCGAAAATGACCAAAATGCCCTAGATCTAGCAAAAACAAGCGCCCGTACTTAATTCCTGTTTTCTATTAGAAACATTTGGTATACGATATATACTAAATAAAAGATCTAAGTTAATTCACGCAATATTTCTGAAATCTCCGCATATATGTTTTTATGTTGTTGTTGTTTTTTTTTGTATCTCTGCATGTCCGTCAGCATCCTGTGACTCGTGCGGTCACGTGAGTGTCGTTAATGCACAGCAAAGATGGAGCGGTTTTTGATTAAAAAGAATAAAATCAGCCATGCAAACCCAGACACATCATCAAACACTCCAACAACACAAACACCAGAGACATCGAACCTCACTGTGAACACATCTACTATCGAGTCATGGAAAATGAATTGGCTCGATACATTTTATATGGTCAGAAGAAGAAAAAAGCACTCGTGAAGATAATAAATGCCCCTGAAAATCAACTCTAGAGGGCAAATACTGCCCCTTAATAATAAAAATAATTAAATAAACTTCATTTCTGACCCTGGTAATCAGTACACATGTAGATTTTATAAAGCAACAATCATTTAATTACTTTCTAAAACCGGTTCAGTTTGAAACGGAACCTTCTGTGAATGTTGATACAGATAAATCACTAACTAGGATGGCATGCTGGTTTAGAGAGTAGTGTTGCCACATCACAGCTGCAGGAAACCCAATTCGATCCAAAGCTCAGGTACTGTTTGTGTGGAGTTCTCCCCATGTCCATGTGAGTTTCCTCTGGGTTCTCTGGTTTCTTTCCACCTCCCAAAAACATGCTTGTCGATGGATCAGCTAAATTTTCCCTATGTGAGTGAGTCTATGTGCTTTGCATCTATCCAGGGTGTATTCCTGGATGTGTTCCTGTGATAGCCTTCCGGATCTGATCAGGATAAAGTGTTATTAGTGGATGAATGAATGAATAAATTACCAACTAAATGTAATTAAAAAAAAACATTATTAGTGTAATGGATAATTATAGACTGTGTTACAGTAGCTTAAACATTTGCTTTACTGTGTAACAGAAAACATCAGGGTTTATGCCTGCAGCAGATTATAGTGCTATTTACTGGCATCCTCTATAATAATGCTGTATATATTGTACTATCCTTTAAAAAACAAAAAAATTAAAGATGACTGATGCATTCAAGTGGGGTTGTTGCGAGGGGGAATAGACATAGTATACATTCTACTTCAGACTGGATTACTCTCCTGGTGCAAACCCTTAAATTAAAGCTGACAGTGTGTACTTTAAGTTTGTAGTCATGTCATTTCAAATCTAATTTGCTAGAGTACAGAGCCAAAACGTTCTTACTTATGGATCTATCTGTATATCATGATTATTGGGCATGCATGCATGTGTTGCGTTATAGCGAGACATGGGTGAACAAGGTCAGTTATGTGCAAAGAGTGGGCTGTGAAGTGTAATTACCAGCAGCCGTGAGTCTTGTCCTGTGTGGGAGTACACAGAAAGGATGATCCCCTTAATTTCGTCTTGGCAGGGACGAAGAGGCAAAATACATCTGACACTGAGCAGACTTTTATTAGTTACCACTTACCAGCCTTGTGTCTGTCTGGTCTTTCTAAGAATAAACAACTTTATGTAGTCTGTCAATATTGTAGCTCAAAGAGATGAGATCAAATCAGAGAATGAGATCAGACCTCACTCAGACTGTAATCCATGTCAACCCGCATCCCATAGATCCATGGGCTTTTGGTTCATTTTTTAGCCTCTTCTAAGAGCTACATACATATATACATTTTCATACACTCTTCAGCGCCCAGCAGTGACCCACGTGGAGCAGCCTCCTACAGGTTTCACCTCCTCACGGAACGATCACACCGTTTCTGTCACATACCGTCTGTTTAATAGAGGTTTTCTTCAGCTAAAATGGGGTCTCTCTGTCTCTTGTTTCTTTCTCTCTCCCCTATCTCTCAATTGTGAGCACTCTGGTGTGTGAGGTGTGTGAGCAACAGAAAGGCTAGATCTTTGGAAGAATGTACTGCAAATACTATGATAAATTGATGCCACTGTTGAAGCTCCTTGAGAATATATGACTGATTTCCCATCTCAGATCAGATTTGAGAACCGATAGTCAGTGAGTCTCCCTGCTGATTTGGCACAGAAGGAGACCACGAGAGAGAGAGAGAGAGAGAGAGAGAGAGAAGCCTCTCTGGAGAGGAAGCCAGCATTCCTTATTCTTTCAGTCTGTCTCAGTCCTATAAATCTATATTGGTTTGTAAATGGTATATAATCAGCAAAGCCGGGTGATGGGGAGGGGATGGTGGGGTAATTTGTGGACAAGCAATGCCTTTGCAATTCATTCATACATTCTGATGAGTAAATGTTGCTGTTGGATGAAGAAGCTTTTCCGAAGAACTGTTACATAAAGGCATGTTTTACTCATTCTGCTTCTTCTTGTCATTTATTCTGCCCTGGCTCTTAAATCCGTTGGGCAATTTACCCATGGTCTCTAATATGACAGGATGTCCCTTGTTTGCATATATATATATATATATATATATATATATATATATATATATATATATATATATATATCTTTTAACTATTGCCTATATTCCAAACATTTTCTTTTTAAGATGTGCTGACAGCTGTAACAGTGATTGTGGAAGACAGAGTACTTCTGAGTTAGAGATTTCTTTCCTACGCTTTCTGTTCCCCTACTCGCTATAAAAGCTCTGTGTAAATGACTGCTGGCACTGGCAGCTCAGACTCAATCAGCTGATCTTCATATCTTTACAGGCTCTACTCACTGCGAGTTCTCAGCCTGTCTGTTCTGATGGAATCTGATCTATTGGACATGAGCATTTGTGCTGTATTGGATCTAAGAGCTTACATCAGGAGGCTGTAGCTACACTTCAAATATAGATTTTTCATCTATATCGACACAAAAAAACTGAGCAATACTAATCAAAATAAGCATTTGCACAACAATGGTAAGCTGCATATATGTGTGATTTGGTAACTTTAAGCTGGGCATACAGTATGACATTACGCAAAGCTATGTATGTCTTGAGTTAGCTTGTAATGCCATATCATCGTGCTGGCACAATGGGTACTATTGCCACCACACAGCTTCATGGTCCTTGATTCAATCCCGAGCTCAGGTTACTGTCTGTGTGGTGTTTCACATGTTCTACCCATGTCTGCATGGGTTTGTTTCAGGTACTCCGGTTTCCTCTCACCTCCCAAAAACATGCTGGTAGGCGCTTTGGCTACTCTACATTGCCCCTAGGTGCGAATGTGTGTCTGCATAGTGCCGTGCGATAGGCCGGTTTCTCATCCAGGGTGTATTCCCACCTCCTGCATGGTATTACTGGGATAGACTCCAGATCCATGATGTCTCTGACCAGGATAAAGCAGTTACTGAAGATTGAATGAATGTGTTAATGAATGCCATGTCATATTTCTAATGCCATATTTGCAAGCTATTTCACTATGATAGCTGGGAAAGGAGACACTTTCACTACTTTCTAGGCCTTTTTTTTTTTTTGCTTCCTATCTCTACAGGGTAGACTCCGAGGTAGAGTCCTGCTTGTTCAAATTACATCAGCTGAACTCCTTCTTTCCTCACAGCCATGTCCACTAGCTAATGATGTAACAGGTAAAGCTGGTTGCAATACTCAGGACCAGAAAAAAGAGGATTACTGCTATGTCCCAGTTAAGCTTCCTTACCACATTTATCTGTAATTGAAAAAAAGGGGGGTTTTAAGTGCACGGTATGCTCTGATTAAAGTTTGGGGCTTATGTGAAATTGCTGCTGTCAGCCATGTTGCAACATTTACATGGTTGTGGCTGGAATGAGGGAAGCTGATTACTCTAGCTCATCTGTACTTTCACTGTCTCTGTCACTGTGTCTCTTCTTCTCCCCGTGCTGTCATCATTTCTCAGCAGTGATACGCACATAGAGGGTCCTGCTCAGTTCAGGAGAATGAGTCATGGCAGCCGGAGGTCACTAAGGTAGAGACAGTATGGCCTCTCAGCATGTCAGTCAATACCCTGCAGACGTCAGAGCCTTAATATAGGAAGGGGAGAAGGCATGTCCTGCACTTTTCCTCTCAGCATTGGCTGAAATTCAGCTCAAAGATGCATCAGTTGCTTGTGACCTTGCTACCTTATGAATAACAAGGTACTAATGATTTTGATAGTAACCAGAGGGTTTCCACCCAGGGATCTATTTATTGTCTCCCATCAATCAAAATGCTAATGTTGGCAATGAACTATGCTGCAATAAGACAAGGATAAGCATTGGTGGATTCTGTGTATTTGTATGTGTGTGTGTGATAAGAGGAACCCTGGCTGAAGGACAGAGAGCAGCAGTGGCCAAACCCTAGGGATGTCCTCAGGAAGAAACATCACAGAGTGCATTCTTTGTCCTCTTAATGGGCATGATTCACACCCAGAGGGCCATGGACCTCTGCAGCACTTAACAAAATCTAAGCCTTATGGACAACATTGCAAAGCCCTCAACTTCTAGATTAGGATCTATCCTTGTCAGAGATTAACGGTGCACCGTGCAGTCCAAACGCCATAACATGGAACTGAAACACACCCTTATGCATATAGATAGATTTAGAATTTGACAGAGACCCTGATCCACTTTTCCTATAACAGTGGGCCCCTATGGGCACACTCTGAACCTGCTATCTTGTGTATCTTGTGTATAAATGAACTGCCGTTCCAGGACATTTACTGCAGATCTGAGGCAGGTATTAAAGAGCAGACTACTGAATGAGGTTGCCACTAGTTACTGTTCTCTCGAGCGTGTGTAAGATGTCTTTTTATTCTGCAGTGCGAGAACGGTGGGATCTTGTTACTCACAGCCAAATTTGAATGTGAGAATGAGGGTCTGCTTTTGGCAAGCACATGTTCTGTACCTGTACAGAATCATTACCCATGAGGCTTGCAAACGGATGGTTCTGGGTTCGTTTTTACTGACTGCTTTTACTGAATTAAATACACATAGGCTCAAAATATTATGCTAATTCATTTAGTCAGTGGTGACATTTTGTCAACATTGGGGGAAAATCTGAACAGTTGAACTATGAGCTGGAGTACAGGAGGTTTTAGCTAGTTTAGTTTATACTTTATTATCTCCTTTAGGAGAAATTTGTCTTGGGCGATCGAGAGAGCAGGTCAGCATACAACAAGTTCGCTTACATTTCCTCCATACAACACAACAAAAAGGCAGGTGAGGTAACGAAAAAGATGTTTTCATTCTGGTTCTCTCAAGAATGAGTTGGATGACACAACCGCTTGTGAAGATGATTGACAGGAATGTAATAACCGAGAGCTCATCTAATTTGTCTGTAGGCTACTCGCTTCACCATTGGAGCACGAGACAAGTAGCTAATTAACTGCTGTTAGTCGAGTATATGAACACTCAGCTGATTGCTAAGTCATTTTGCCAGGCATTGATATCACGCCATTACTCTGAGATCAATGAGAAGGAGACTGGAGTCGGGAAATATGGTTTAATAAATTCTGATTATGTAGAACAGTATTAGCAATTCATTTGCTTTCGTTCACTGCTGCCTTTTCTTTGCAGGGCTATTTAAGTGGACTTCACGCAAAGGTTTTGTTTCATCCCCATGGTAATTATGTTCACAGCTTTGTGTTGTGCCAGCTCAGCCAGAAGTTTGCCCTTTACAGCTTGTTGAATGCCTTTGCGGTTTGCCTTTCTAATGCGTCTTTAGATTTTGAGTTGACAGACTGATAGCAGCAGATATCTTTCTTCATTTTTTATTATTTATCCTTTCATCTTTTCACTAGACTTAAGTAAACTATGGAACGTCTCCAGACCTCACTTAAACTTTAGAGCTTGCCTATTGCAAACAGTAATGTTGGTTTGGCACTGTTTTATTTCAACCGCACCACTTATACTGTGCAATTTCACGTGGGAGCGCCATGTTCTTTAGGAAGCCGTTCTCTTAAGTCACTCCCTGCAGCCAGATTTTAATGGCAGTAGGACACTGCAAACGAGTCAGCAGGCCTCTTTCGTCAGGTCTCCTCTCAGCCATGGTCATAGCAAATGTCTGGCTCTCAGGCAGCCGTGCATTTTCCCATGAACCCCACCGAACAAAGCAGATGCATTTGTTTTCTCAATTGGAAGAATTTGCTAATGTGCGTACAAGGGTAAATAGTTTGGCTAATTTACACCAGACCCAGCTAGTTGTGCCAGCTGAGGCCCTTCTGAGGTCTCTTCTGACTCTGGCCTGGACTGCCCTTCTCTCTACTGCTCTTCAGTTTGCTATTACTAACCCTGTTCTTTTCAGTGGACCACACACTAATGACATTAATCAGTGCTGTCAATCATCACTGTTCAAAATGAATATGCCATCCAATAGTGTTTTGATTTCTACTGGATTTTCCTAGTCTCCCTCTAGCTAGTTCCCCTCGATTTATGACACCAACTCATCACTTGTGAGATCTTTATGCTGCTGTTATTATCATAAACTGAGCGGCCATCCGCCATTCCGTCTTATTCCACCCAGGTTAATAAATAATATAAGATGATTAAAAGCTCTGCGTTGCTGAATTGTATCACCATAGATCAAATTGCAGCAGTTTGGGCTTGGGGCACACTTTGTTTGGAAAAATAATTACCCATGCATTGAATCCTTGTTAATAATTAAAGTGGTTAGCATTTGAAATGTGCTGCATGCAATGAGCCTTGCCTGGAATGTCTGCTTATCTGTGGACAGGCCCATTATAGTGGCCTGAGTCTGGTGGAAAAAAGTGTTTCTCATTAAACCGAGTCCAGCTCCTTTCATCGGAAATCTTAAAGGAACATGTCAACCTTAAAGACTGCGTGTGTGCAGATACTGTTGCTGTTTTCTGCACCGCTTTTAGGGTCAGTGTGCGGACAAATACCATCCACCGCAGCTGCATGCTGTTATCAGTGCAGCGAATAGAGTCTTCAGAGCCTGAAGGAGCTCAGTACTATTATGAGAGAGAATAGATGAGATAGAGTATATGTATAGAGCTAGGATTGAGGCTAAATTGAGGTCTCTGCTGCATGCATTATAGGTCTTGTCTCTGCTGTATTTGCATGTGGGTTAAGATTCTAAAGTACTCTCGTACATACTAATGATACCAAGATAATAAGGCTGAAGTCTGCTGAGCTTGGAAACATGGAAACACATTTCTGACATCTCTGACTAATCTAACCCAGCTAAGGTGGTTGTCCCGCAAAGAGAATATATTAGCCATTAGACAAGCCGAGATCATAAATAACCAAGGAACATTGCTCCATGTGTGATCATCATCCAGGCGTCTCTCCACACAACATTATCCTCATTAAGCTGTAGTGGGGTAGCATGGGGAATGAAAAGACTTACACACATGCATTCGTACTTTAATTAGCCGATGTTTGGTAAGTCTATCAGCAAACAGATGGCACTTGTTGAGATTGAGTACTTCTTGCTGCCGTTACGCTAACTGATCTGGTCAGCATGCATATCTGAAATTTTTGTTGTTGTTGTTGTTGATGGGTTTTTTTTATATTTCTGCTTCAACTGTAACGCATAGTAATGTACCTTAGACACACATAGTCTGAATTCTGTGATCATCCTATTCACAGCTGCTTAGCGTGAGGACTGAAACACAACAGAGCATGCTGTTATGGGAAAACGATGGGGTGGTCTGAGGACGTATGCTCTGAAGTGATTTACTCTGACCACAGCACTGCCAATGAGTACATTTTTTTATTCGATTAAACAATGACATGTCATACTTAAATCCGTTTATTGTTATGTTTAACGTTGTGGAATGTCCGCAAAACAAGTTAGTTCCTGTTATCAACAGAAAGCACAAACTTTCTGTCCTAAAGACTTTCCAGTGGCGGAAACTAACTGTCTAACTGTTACAAAGCACTGACACTGGAGACTCCTTCCAAAAATGTAAAATAAATGTCTCTGTATCAATGATTCTGTTTTTTTAATGTTAGATGTTCAGATTGTATGATTTATTTTGTAAAATAACAACATATTTTTTTTATTATTATTATTATTAGTCTTAGATTATGTGGAGCATGTGCCTGTAAATGACCTTGCACCTCCAGGGTTGGGGGTTTGAATCCCACCTCCACCCTGTGTGCTCAGAGTTTGCATGTTCTCCCTGTGCTTCTGGGGCTTCCTCTGTGTACTCTGGTTTCCTCCCCCCGGTCCAAAGACATGCACTGTAGGCTGATCGGCATTTCCAAATTGTCTGTGAATTGGTGTGCGATTGTGCCCTACGATGGGTTGGCACCCCGTCCAAGATGTCCTCCTCCTTGTGCCCCGAAGTCCCCCAGGCTAGCCCGTGAACCTGTGTAGGATAAGTGGTACAGAAAATAGATGGATGGATGGATGGATGGGTTTCCCTTGCAGACGGCACTCTTGTCAGCGCTGCTGTTATACAAAATTAATCAGCAGCTTCTAGCTTTAAGGTCACTGAAGGTCCTTTTACAGTATGTGCATGTCTTTGTGATACAAAGGAGCCTGGTACTGATGCTGACATGGTAAATGGTAAATGTTCTGCACTTTTTTGAACCTTAGCAGTTCTTCAAAGCACTTTACACTGTTTCTCGTTCACCCATTCACACACACACTCACACACTAATGGTAGCAGAGCTGCCATGCAAGACTCTAGCTTGCCATCGAGAGTAACTTGGGGTTCAGCGTCTTGCCCAAGGACACTTCGGCATGTGGAGTCATGTGGGCCGGGAATCGAACCGCCAACCCTACAATTAGTGGACAACCCGCTCTACCACCTGAGAAGACATCTAAGAAAACAGTTTTAATATTTTCCTCGGCACGTCTTTTGCTTTCATTGACTTTGATTGACTTGCCTTACTTCTTGGATATTGCAGTTTTTAAAAAACAATACAAAACAACCTCTAAAATGCGAAATGCTACACACCTCTCTTTATTCGATACTCAGACGTATCAGGCGAGAGATAAATACATAAATACGCTGCTTAAAAAAAGTGTCAGTATTCAGCAGGACATGTACCGTAGAAACATGAACAGACATCTCCAAAAACTTCCAGTATATCCTGCCTCCGTATCACAGGGACTCAGGTCCAGCCCACATGTGCTTCAATTCGCCATTAAAAACGTGCTTGTTTTTTAACGACACGGACCCAAAGCGGCCAACTGCTGCCGAAGGAAGTGTGAATGCTGGCAGATTCTGAAAATGCTTGTATTGATAGAGAACTTTCAAGCACTTACATTACAGAGCATTAATTTACTATTAATGCATGCTTTTTTTTTTTTCTTTTTTTTTTTAAAGAAAATAAAATCATGCGTTTGTAAAAATGAATGATGAACATGTATCAAAGTGTATCGTTGTGCTGTTAATGTCAGTAGCGGACTTATATAGGGATATCCATATATGAAGGGTTCTACGCAATTTAAATGGTAATGGTCCTCCTTGTTCTGAACACTTCTCTATTCAGTGTACTTGAATTGTCAGAGCTGTGATGCAGCCTGAAGAATAGAGCAGCTCGCCGAACCCTCCCTCCACTGCCTACATTACTCTGCCTATGCAAATCAGCGCCGGCCTCGCTGCACTTCTTACTTAAGTGCTTTAGATTCATTACAGTGTAAAGGACATGTGGGACTGTTGAAATCAGAAATAAATGTTTGCATTGGGGTCTCCTAAAGATCTCTCTTGTTCGATGGCTGAGTGTTCTACTACTTTATAAAAAGATGGCGAGTGTATAATAGTAATATTTGTACAGCAGCTGGAGCAGTTTGGTTGAAGTTAGAAGCGTGCTGGGGAAAATGTGATAGTATTTGTGTGATGGAGGGTTTTTTTTTTATCAGTAATCTCTCTCTCTCTTTCTCTTTGTCCCTCTTTCTGCCTCTGTCTCTCTCTGTCTATCTCTCTCTGTCACTCTGTCTCTCTCTCTGTCTGTATCTGTCTCTCTCTGTCTGTATCTCTCACTCAGTTTGTCTCTCTTTATGTCTCTGTGTCTCTCACTCTGTGTCTCTTGGTCTGTCAGTGTGTCTCTCTGTGTCTGTCTCAGTGTCTCTCTCACTCTGTGTCTCTTGGTCTGTCAGTGTGTCTCTCTGTGTCTGTCTTAGTGTCTCTCTTACTCTGTGTCTCTTGGTCTGTCAGTGTGTCTCTCTGTGTCTGTCTCAGTGTCTCTCTCTTTCTCTGTGTCTCTCTCACTCTGTGTCTCTTGGTGTGTCAGTGTGTCTCTCTGTGTCTGTGTTTCTCTTACTGTCTCTGTCCCTCTGTCTATCTTTGTGTGTCCCTCTCTCTCTCTCTCTCTCTCTCTCTCTCTCTCTCTCTCTCTCTCTCTCTCTCTGAGTTATGTCCTAACATTTAATGTAGGATATTTAATAGGTTGCTTTAAATGTCTTTAAATCTGGAGTATTTTTTATTTTATGTTTTATATTCGCATCACGCATGCTAGCAAATAGAACACACACACACACACACACACACACACACACACACACACACACACACACACACACACACACACTTTTCATAGCCCCTTACTTCAACATTTTGGGGAAAAAAAATCAAACAATAGAAAAAAAAAGTCAAATCCCCCTGCCTCCTCCCCTCCCTCTGTCTGTCTCTCGCGCCTGTCTGCCTGTGTGTGCCAGGCTCTCCATGCGGATAGGTGCAGTCCTCCCTGCACCCTTAAAAAGACCTCTCAACATCCCAATCAGTCTGCATCATTCATGGGGGTCTCCATGGCAACATGAACACAAAGAGACAGCCCTGAGAGGGGTAGAGGGGGTGTCACAGATAGGAGAGGCTATGGTGTGTATCAGGCTAGTGCTGGATGATGTGGGGTTGAGGACCTTGTTTCAGATTCTGCAGATGACAGTGAGAGGGTGCAGTCTATTCTCACGTCCAAACCGAATGCCCTCTTATTCCTGCCACCGCGCACTCCGGACCTCACACTCGCCTGCCCCCTTGCCTTTATTATCCTCTCATGTGCACGAAGGACAAAATCAGATGTCGTGCTTAGTGTCCTTTGGAGATGTGCTTGAAGTTCTATTTTTGTTGGTCAGGACTGCTTTGATCATTTAAGGGCTGTATTATAGGGCCGTATATATATATTGAGGATTGTTTTGCTGAAACAAACTTCACAACCCCACAGTGATAGGAGCATGTGCTACTGAGAATATGAGGAGCTCAGAAAACCAATAAACAACCACAATAACCCCATTAAGAGCGTGTGTGTGTGTGTGTGTACATGTCTGTGTGCTCTAACGCATCTAACCTAAACAGAAATACCCATCGACCAGCCCACAGACAAAATGAACAAGGAATAATGCTTTCTTGACACGACATGGTGCCTGGGTAAATGGAGCATGCACGGTGGTGAAAAGACGACTGAAAAACAACGTTTAACAACACTGGAAGTACAGTTTACTCCGAGTGTAGTAAAAACTACACTTTGAAATACTCGATTGCTTACCATGACGGTGCTTATTTGCTTCACTTCCTCACTAAATGTCAGAGCAGTACTATTTTCTATTGCTATTATTCTCTTTACTACCTGCATGTGCTGCAAGCGGCACAGATGAAATCTAACTGTGGAACAGAGGCCGCTGTATATAGGATGGTGTGCCGATGAACAGCCTGGCATATTCAGCTTATGGTGGATTGTTTCAAAGCATTACAGGCACTCGGCGAGATGGATTTGTACCTGGACGACAAAGGAGTGAAATTAATTCAAGCAAATGTGCAATATTTTAACTAATCAGAGGTTAAGAAAATGCTGACATGGCGTTTCGATTGGGTCTCATGACAGGCTTCAGTATTTGATATGAAAAATTTGAATAAAGTAAAATGATGACTGAAGCAGACCCGCATCTTTGCATCCGGCGCAGAAACAATGCAATTTTTTTTTCCCTTGTGTCTAGAAATTTACAAACAAAAATGAAGTTTTGGGGGGTTTTTTGCAGTTCAATAAAACTCACAGGTGTAAATGTGTAAACTGGGACACGTGAAAAGCTTGACACTGCTGGTGTGGTGTATGAAATTGCATTAAATGGCATAATTAATAGACCTTGTATTGTCCATGCCTACTGTTCAGATTGACACATTATTGAATCATGATCAAACGCTGTACTATAAATAGTTAAGTAACTTGAAATGTTCAAAAAGGTGGTGGTGGGGGGGGGGGTGCTTAGTGGTTAGCACGTTTGCCTCTCACCTCCAGGGTTGGGGGCACCTCCCTCTGCTTCAGGGATTTCCTCCAGGTATTCCATAATTGTCCATAGTGTGTGAATAGGTGGGTGAACTTGTGTGTGTGCGTGTGATTGTGCCCTGCAATGGATTTGTACCCTGTCCAGGGTGTCCTGAATGCCCCGAGCTCCCTGGGATAGGCTCCAGGCTTCCCACAACCCTGCGTAGGAGGATGGATGGATGGATGTTCAGAAAGGATTCATTTTCTCTGTGTTTTCATATAATCATTTACTCATTTATTGTCCAATTCCGTTTCTCAGTCAGCTGCTGAAGCTATTAAATACTCTCAGACCACAGCTCTGCGAAGGCCACATGTACCTGTGGGACCGAGTCATTTCCTGTTTCTCAGCCTAACAGAAGCTGTGCATTTGTACCATGACACCTGTCAATCGTAAATTCCGCACCCCTTCTTCCTGCTGCTTATCGACCGGCTCGGGTGAAAGGCTGCCTTGCTGTTTTGTGCGTTTGTCTTTCTGCTGAGGCGAAAAACAAAGTGTGTTGCATTCCAAATGAGACTCAGTGCCATAGCTGGCCTTTCTCCATTCCTGCTCAAGGACTTTTCCTGCTTTTGTTTTCTCCCCGTACATTTTTCATTGGGTGATTTATAGCTGCAAGGCTAGCTAATTATGTGAGCTGTGCATTATGGGACGAGTACCTAAAGCGGTAGCCCTGAATGGATGGAGAAATAGAGAAAAGACCTCCTGTAGGTGTGTGGATATTGAAAGTGAAGGAATGATACGGGATGACGCAGTGTTTCTAAAGCAGATAATCAGAAGATGAGAATATGTGATGGGACACACATATACCAATTTCTCATCTCATTTGCATATTGTATTACAGTCTGAATGTTAAATATGCAGACATTGTATGGGTTGTATTTCTGCTATCCAACGAGTAATTTCATCCATTTCCTTCATTTCATTTCATCTAGTGCATTAGAAAGAGGAGCAGTTTTGTTTTGTTTTTTTAAAATCTTGCCAGTTTCTTTTATATCGGAGTCCCTGTGAGAGTTGCCTACACCGAAAGAGGAGGCTGAGGTTTATTTTCACATGAGCTGGCAACACACAAAGCCTTCAGTAATAACAGTGAGGACGTGTGTTCTGAGCTCGTCTCCAATGCTCGCAGGAAGGACCATGTGGTTGCCTGGGGTTCTCATAACAAACAGAGCAGACACTATTCCCCCTTTATGAACTACTATAGATATCACGTATTTACGAAACGGGTGTTCGCTCTGCTTGTATAATATTATCCCACCTCTTTGGAGAATTTATTAAAAACAGGATGCACTGGATGTCTGAATGTTTTGCTCTGATCACAGAATCACGGCTGGTTTCTGTTAAACTGACTGAAATATGCCTCAGTTTAAAAGAGATCATTTTCTGTATACGAGATTCTGAAACACAGTTTGACACATACCATGTTTCTAAAAGGATCCATACGGGTGTTTTGTCTAGAAGGAGGACTGAATGTTAAACAGGACTGGGACACGTTGGCGCAGACTCGATGTTTCCGCTCAGTGCATGTCCTCATAGGGAGCTCTATGTCCCCTGACAGGGACTTCATATAACTCATAGACAAGGGTGATGTAATCCAACTTTAGCATTTCTATCAATAAGACTTCCTTCATTCCAGTCGCTCTCTCTCTCTCTCTCTCTCTCTCCACACACACACACACACACACACACACACACACACATTTGAGGACTGACCCCCTGTTAAGAGCCTTCTAGTTGGCAGCAGTTACTGTGTGATTTATACACTTAGCGATGTTACTGTTTCTGGAGAGAACACAAACCTTCATTTCCTTTACTACGGTGAACTCAACACTATAATTAAGTTATACCTCTACTCTATATACTACACAAATACACACAACTCCAACTACAATTTAACAAACTGTCCTTCCCGTATAAACAAATACACTGCTCTGGTGAGAAATAAATGATTGGAAGTCTGTTTGAATAATGAAGTCAATAACTTATTGCACTGACAGACTTTGTGCAGCTTTTGCTAATCTGTTCATACTCGAGATGAAGGATGCAAATGTTATGTAGCCGCCTTGGTTTCCTGAGAACTCCAGTAAAAAAAGAAGTGAAAATCTCCGTTGCTTCTTAAGTGGGTTAGTGTGACTGTGTGTGTGGAAGGGAGATACGACTGGCACAGCGTACCTGTGCAGCTGGAGCACTGACATTCATTTAGTGTGCCCAGTTTTTTGCCTTGATGGGTTTCTACCATGAATTTCAACCAAATGAGCACTGAATGTCAATCAGAGGCAAAGAAACTGCAGAAAATGACTACTCTTTCCAAGTGTGGCATTGTGTGTGCCTGAATGTATGTTTGCATGTGTCACTCCACACACCCAGCTGTGATGAGTGATTAGATCTGCAGGGCGTGGGTATTGGCTTAGGCTCACTTAGAGACACACAAACACACACAGGCACACACTGACTCGCCTTGTCTACAGGCATTGAGCTCTGACCCATCGAGGCATGGGCTCCACAGGACCTCTGAAGCTGTGCTGTGGTATCTGGGACCAAGATGTTAGCAGCAGATCCTTTAAGTCCTGTAAGTTGCGAGGTGGAGCCTCCATGGACTTGTTTGTCCTTGGACCACTTTTAGTAGGTATTAACCACTGCATACTGGGAACACCTCACAAGCCCTGGCGTTTTGGAGCTGCTCTGACACAGTCGTCTAACCATCACAATTTGCACTTATATAGCGCTTTTATCCAAAGTTCTTTACATTGTGTCTCATTCACCCATTCACACACACACTCACACACCAATGGTAGCAGAGCTGCCATGCAAGGCACTAACTTGCCATCGGGGGCAACTCTACGATTACTGGACAACCCACTCTACCACCTGAGCCACAGCCGCCCACCTGATATTTATATACCAATTAGCCATAACATTAATATATATATATATAATGAGATATATACATATATATGTAATCAGACATAACCTACATCAGTGTGTCTAACCACAATGCTTAGCTGGACATGACTCCTTGCCTGCAGTCAAGGCGGGTCAGTGTGTGTAAGTGAGGTATTGGATTTTCTGCATTCATTGTCAGATTAATTCATTGTTGCCTGTAACTTTGCACCTGTATGATTTGCATGAATTTTTGGCTCCTTTAGACATACTTTGTCTAAATGTTCCATAATACGTGTGAAGTGATGATTGATTATTCTCTATGTAAGAAAGAAAACACAAGGAGTCATGCTATTATAGGAAAATGATCAACGACTGGGTGATGTCATTCCGCCATACGTGGAGTTACTGTTACCTCCCTGAGGTTAATTATTTTCCTGTAGCAACACATTCCACATTTATACCATAGCAATTTGCCAAAGATTACAATTTGTCATTAATTACTAAATGACACATCAAACATTTTAACTGTTTGCCTTCACATTTAACGTTGTGGAACATCCACAAGACAAGTTAGTTCCTGATATCACTTATATTATTGCAGCTATAAAGAGTCCTTCCCTCACCAACCTTGCGTTTCTCTCTCTCTCTCTCTCTCTCTCTCTCTCTCTCTCTCTCTCTCTCTCTTTCTCTCTCTCTTGTGGTTAATGAGACAAAAAATAACTAAAAATGCAGCTTGTCACGTTGCCAAGGAACCGGAAAGTCCAAAGAAGACTTCCTCACAACGGAAAACTTCTATGAATGTTCAATAAAGTTCATTAACATTACGGAAAGCTTCACCATCTCAGTGATTATATGCTTTTCTTTGTTAAATAACAACAAGTTTTTAATTAGGAATATTATTAGGCTTAGATTATGCGGAGCAACCGGCATACAGTACAAGTCCCTGAGAATTAGGTGTAGAATTGGATAGCAATGATAATGATTAGTGTATCATTAATATAAACCTGTGATTTTAATTGCCATTGCTGTAATTACCATTCTCGTGATAGAGAATTCTGGTTGTGATATTGTGATAGTCAGCATGCTTCATATTCTCATGGATGCATCCAAATGAGTAACGACATTGTAAAGTAATTTTGTAGCCAAGTACACATTAAAACGAGTAATCGGTTACTTTATATCTGAAGTAAATATCAGTCGGAAGTGTGTGTGATTATTTTGCACCAAATTAATAACAAAAACACACAGTATAGTGCTTCATTTTATAATCAGCATTAATGTTTCAAATATATATTTTTTACATTTATTTACCCACATTAATGCTTTTTTAATCACCGGTACAATTTCCATTTCTGAGGTAACCCTGAATCCATGGAATGGTCTGCCGTCTAAACACAGGAATATTTTATCATTATTTTTTTATTTAAACGCATCAATATGCACTTAAGTCAAATCCCAAATGAATTTTTGTTGCCTTCATATCATCATATAATAAATGAATAAACTTTATAAATATGACCTAACTAAGTGACTGAGTCCGTTGTAGGCTTGTATTTATTTATTTATTTATTTATGTATTTTATTGACTGTCCCCTGACATTAAATAAATATGCATATTCCCTCTGTTTTTACTAAGATTAAAGTATTGGCACACTTAGCTGTGTTTAGGCTGCTTGCCACCATCATTGCTGATGGCCTTGGAAGGGCATAAATAACTGCGCCACGCCATGAGTTTGAATGAAATATAAGCCGTAGTTTTTTCTTTGTCTGTTTTTTTAATGTCAGCTGAAAGAAAATCACCTTGCATTATTTGATTCGGTGACATTCTCATTTGTCTTAAGTACATTAGGTGGATCTGTAATAAGCACGCCATTAGTCGACTACGTGTACCCACTATTGTCGTTATGGTTTATGTGAAAGGAGGTCTCATATATTGCATGCTTTTTTTTCTGAGGACCTGATTTATATCCTGTCCCATTCTAAAAACAGTATAAGGACAGCTCTTTCTGCTTTTGGACAAATTTCGAGGTGTTTAGAGGTTGCCATGATTCCATCATTTCAAGAGTGACCATGAAAGGTTAAAGGGTTGGCAGTAAAACCGGAAAGTATCATGATTTGAAAATGTAATATCTATTTGCTTGTTCACTCCTACACATGACACATGGCAGTAATCCAGAGGCTGTAGGAGCCTGAGCCTAAAAGAGTGAACCTATGAGAGGACTGGGAAAGGAAAACACCCCTCCTTTCCTCCTACTTATGAGTTTCCATGGCACTGTGCACTTTGTAGAAAAAGAGTCCCTGCTCACTGTGACCTTTATGCTAATAGAGGCGTTGAGGTCAGCTTTAGAACTGGGGTCAATGCGTTAATAACCACGATGGGTCCCTCCATCATCTCTTTTCAGCCTTGGAAAGAAAAAACGGACACAAATACTTACCCACACGATCGCTCTTCCCTAACAATGTGCAAAGCTGTTGCGTCTGTTGCACTTGTGGTTCAACTGAAGTGTGTGTGTGGGGGGGGCGCCAGCTTAAAACGCTGACGTGCTCATTTGGCATAATTAAAGCATCCCACCAGCCTCTATGAAAATTCTAAACTAATGTTTAATTTGCCTCCCGCTTGAAAGCAGGCCTTTGTTATTGCTTTAGCAATTAACTTTGTGCGGAGGCCGCGGCATTTCCTGGGATTGTTGTCATTTGCATACAGCAAATCAGGAGCAGAATCAGGCACTTTGTACTCGCACACACACCCCTCTGAAACCATCATTTAACAAACACCTCAGTTAGTGGCCTAGCAACAGTGGCTGTCATGTTCGGTGGTGATGTCCCAAAGTGTCCCTGACCCTTTACAACCAATCTGTATGCACACAAGTTAAAAAAAACAAAAAAACAGGCTTAATTAATGACCCACAAAGACGACACACACCAATGCAGCAATGCTGAAGTCTCAGTACAGAATTCCGGTGTCAGCAACTCAAACATCAAGCCACCACTATTTTTCCTTCTGTCAGCTTTATAAACAGTACGAGTGACTCCAGTGTGGTATTAACCACTCTCCTGCTAACACAATCCCTACATTGTGGCTGCACATGGTTAATAAGTATTTGCCAGCAAAGGCATGTGCACATGTAGGGGCACGCTCTGTACGTACTGTGCTTCAACAGAACAGCCATGGCCTGCTAGCTCGTTCTCACCGTGTGTTGTACGGAACAGGTGTGTGTGTGTGTGTGTATGCATGCTGTTTATGGTTCACACTCCTGTGAGAGAGGAAGTAGAGAGACAGGGACAGCACCTGCTCTAGTCACATGTTTCCTCTTACACATCAATTAGAATTGCAGCGTTGCATCGAGACGTACCCTCACCTCACGTACGCCGTCCTGCCACACCTGCCACACCTTCACACACGGTTCATACAACTAGGACGTTTTAGGAGGCGCTGTCATTGCACACATACTCGCACATATACTCCAACGCACTCAAACACAAAGGAGCACGAGGAAGAAAAACAAAACAGAACAATGGATTGAAATTCCAACTTAAGTGCTTGATCCGAGCATTTAAAAAAAAATAAAAAAATCTCTCCATGTCTATAATTCCCCTCTGTGCTATTTTTCCTGATCTACAGTATATTTCAAAGAAAGAGGAAAGGAATGCTGTAATGAGTTCCCCATCTTCCTCACAGCAGTGAAAGACCTGCTCTGTGGAATTAATTCCAAGTGGCATGTGGGAGAGCTCTCTGGGGACGCTCGCGGTATTTGAGCGTGGGGTGTGTGCTGCATGTGTGTGTCCGCCATTACCCCAAGTGTAGACGCTTACATTTGGGCTTTTTGATGGTGTGTGACTAGATACGATCATAAAGTGTTTTGCTGATTTATCACAAGCTTCAAATTTCATGTGACATTTCAGGACGTTTCTTCCTCGTAGGCGTCCGTCGGTGTGGATTAATTACACGTGACATAAGACGGGTTTTTTTGTGGGGGTTTTTTTTTTTGCCTTCCTCAATTAATTAAACATAAATGAACGGAGTGATATGTTGATATGATGTAATAATATCATGACACTTTTCTGAATGTGGGAAAGTGACAGCGCTGAAGGGCAAGTAACTTATTAGACGTTAAAATCCATTTTTTCTATATGTTATGTTTTCCGTGTTATGAAATCCTTTTAATATAAATGTTGAATTCAAATTTGTTGTATTTATAGTTTGACATTGGATTTACCTGTTTTCTGCTGAGAAAAGCAAAATGTTGTGGTATTAGTGACCCCCTATTAAATTCACTGCAGTATTAGCTTAGCAGCTTTGCTACAGTTAGCTAATAGCTTTAGATAAGAATTTGTATTGATTCTGTTGCATTTACAGTGTGTAACATTCAGGGGCAGACTTTACCTTTAGGCAAAGGTCGGCAATTGTCTTGGGCCCGAGATATCAAAACGCTCAATAAACTTATGGTTATAAACTTATACACCATAGCTTATGGTATATCAGACTCACCCCCCCCCCCCCCCCCCCCCACACACACACACACACACACACACACACTGCGACGGTCATGTGTAGTGTGCAGACAGAGCAAAAATGAAGCGAAGCTACCGCCAGAAATAAGGGAAAATGCGGGAGGAAAGCAAAATGTTTTTTTTATCAAAGCCTGTGAAGTGTTTTAATTAACAGATTTTGCCTTTGGCATGAAGGCAAGTTGTAGTTCTGCAGGCGCTGACGGCTCTAGCATTACAGCCAAAGAACAGTGAGGCTGGGACAGGCAGCAAGGTTCATTCTCTCTCTCTCTCTCTCTCTCTCTCTCTCTCTCTCTCTCTCTCTCTCACTCTCCCTCTCTCTCTCTCCCTCTCTCTCTCTCACTCTCCCTCTCTCTCTCTCTCTCTCCCTCTCTCTCCAAATGAAACTGAACTCTGCAGACATGATCATATGTGAGTTTAATGTCACATGATGATAGTGTGCCATTCAGATGTGGATTCATGTTCAGTGCTAGTTCAAAAAAATGTGTTTAAATATTAACCACAATTTAGAAAAAAAGGAATATTTTAATAAGCTGCAGTGGCTTATTATTTGCTCTTGGTTAGTGGTCTTGGGGAAATAGACTTATTTATTAATATAGACCTAATATCAAGATTAATTTCATAATATTAATATTAGAAAATAAAACACTATAATAATAATAATAATAATAACAACAACAACAACAACAACAATAATCATAATGTAGTAAAAGTAGTAGTTGTAGTAGTAGTGGTCTATTTTGTGGGGGTAAAATTATTATTATATTATTTTATTTATGATTAGATGTGGATTCGTGTTAGTGCTAAATATAAAGTTTCAGTCCTGATTCAGTCCTGAAATGAGGACCCCATTCCTATATTTTGCCTATGGGCCCCAAATCACTAAATCTGACCCTAGTTACATTCATTCTCTGGAGTCAGCACACAAGCTGTTAAATGAGTAAGGGTTTGACTAGCTAGTTAACATGTAGCTGTCTTTTAATTCTGTTATACAGACAATGCAAAGGCAGAATGACAGCTAAATTGAGCTGAAAGCACCTTAATATCAAAATTTCTATCAGATCCTTTCGTAAATGACTAAGAAAAGGCTAAGTAACAAGCCTGTAATTAAACTTAGCTTCATCTGCATTCTGAACATGTGTGGGTTCCGCCATATTAAGAAACATCAACGTTGTTTCACCAACCAACTCATAAACTCTGAGCTGTCAGAAGATTTCAATTTATAATTGGAAAGGAATTCTATTCTTGTATGTAATTGCTTGGAATGTATGCTTATGATGTACATGCAAACGTACACATGCAAAGCTACATGTGAGGTAGTGGAAGAAGGAATGTCGTGCTGTAACGTGCAAAACGTGTCTGGTTTCTCTAGGTATTGTCCTTACCTCATATGACTACACACACATACTCAGGTTTTACAGCTCAGTAAAACAGGGTGTTGGTTGGGGGGGGGGAAGGGGGGGAAGGGGGGGGTGGGGAGGGGGTTGAGCTTGGGGGGTGTTGAAAGATTTCTAATGGAAGAGCGATTTGAAAGTAAAGAGGAAAGAATCCAAGGAAGGTGGGAGAGTTTGTGAGTATCTGGAGGACATCGAAATAGGAGACATGGCGGTTTTTGAGGAAAAAGGTAGTATGTTTGGGAGCATAGCCGATGAAGGAGTCCTGGATGGATAGGGGTGTGAGAAGGGAGGAAAGGGGCATGAAGGCATGTTGGTGGGGGTTTAAAGAGATTTGATTTCCTCTAAGGGACCGTGTAAGGTAATCAGCCTGACTTATTATACCATAGAGAGGGAGCCGCTCTCTCTGCTGATTGATAGCTGTGTAAATGATAGCTCCTATGATTATGATTAGGTTTAAGCTGCTCAATTAAAAACGGAGACGTCTGGGGGAGTGGGTAGAAGGTGTTGTGTGTGTGGGTATGGGTTTTGAGAGGTACTCCTAGTACATTTAACTCTTTTTTTTCCCCCAGAGATAAGACGCTTGGCCTGTAATATAAGGTCTCTTGCAGCATGTTTAGGAGAATGTTTAAGGCTGAAGTATGCCAGCTGCAGGCTACTGCCTCTTTTAATTTATAACCCAGGGAACGGGTTTATTGCTGGATCTACAGACGTTGCCTTCAGAGAATGTGATGTTTAAAGGAATATAAAGAGGAGAGGGGGGGAGAGAGAGAGAGAGAGAGAGAGAGAGAGAGAGAGAGAGAGTGCTGGATCTGTGAATGCTCCTGTTCTCCGCCTGGCTTCTGTGACTAAGCTGGTCCACAGCTGGCAAGGGAGAGGGAGAGACAGAGAGGGAGGAAGGGAGGGGTGAAGGGATGGAGAGAGGTAGAGGGGCAGAGAGGAGATGCAGCTGTGCTCTTGGCACCCCTTTCCTGCCCTCGGGAGGGAGTATGACCATCTCATTTCCTGTGTTGGGGCCAATGTGTTCTCTCTATCATTGCCCCTTCTGCTGGGCTCCTGTCTCTCTTTCTCGCATTGCTCTCTGTACTCTTCAACTGTCTCTCAGTTTTACTCTCCTGACTATTATCTCTCTCTCTCTCTCTCTCTCTCTCTCTCTCTTTCATCTTTTTAATTCTAGGCAGTTCAGTTTACTACTACTACCACTACTACTACTACTACTAATAATAATAATAATAAACAAACAAATATATACAAGCACATAAACATATAGATAGTTAAGGACAAATTGCAAATATAGGTAAAAAATTATAGATTATTCTTTGTTATTTTTACACTGTTAGAAAAAAAAGAGGTTCTCAAGAGTTCTTTGTGTTACCCTCTGTTGTAGGGTTTTACGTAGAAGGACAAATCATTGAACTGTTTTTAGGGCACTTTTTAAATGCTGTCCCTATTAAATAAATAAAACATCTACACTACTACTACTACTACTACTACTACTACTACTACTACTACTACTACTACTACTACTACTAATAATAATAATAATAATAATAATAATAATAATAATAATAATAATGAGCTCTGGGGACACAGCAGCTTAGTGGTTAGCATGTTTGCCTCGCACATTCAGGGTTGGAGGTTTGATTCCAGCCTCTGTCCTGCATTCGCGGAGCCTGCATGTACTACCCATGCTTTGGGGGTTTCTTTCGGGTACTTCGGTTTCCTTCCCCAGTCCAAAGACATGCATTGTAGGCTGATTGGCATCTCCTAACTGTCTGTTGTGTGTGAATGTGTGTGTGATTGTGTCCTGTGATAGTTTGGCACCCTGTCCAGAGTGTCCCCCGTCTTGTGCTCTGAGTCCCCTTGGACAGGCTCCAGGCTCCCTGCGACCCTGTGCAGGATAAGTGGTACAGAAAATGGATGGATGGATAATGAGCATTATGTTGGTGCATGAGGTAGTGTTGGTGTTTTACTGCTCCAGGGTTTGATCCATCTGTCTGGGTACTCTGTTTTCCTCCCAATCCTACTCCCAAAATACAGTGGTGAGTGGACTGGCTCTCTTAACTGCCTCTGTCTCTCTGTCTCTCTGTCTCTCTCGCTCTCTCTTTGAATTTCTCGTGTCCTACAGAGAAGCTCTTTTGGCTTATGTAATTGTGGAAGTCAGAGATGAGCTACAGTGGCATAACAGACACTCTACAGCCCTTCTGTCTCCACCGCCCTCTATCCCTCATCTCCCCTCATCCTCCCTTCTATTCCACACTGCTGTCTCCATACAGCCGCCATGTCTCACCCTCTCCAACACTACAGGTCTGCCTCACTCTTTCTGCTCCTTTTGTCCTCTCTCTCTCTCTCTCTCTCTCTCTCTCTCTTGCGCTCTCTCTCTCGTGCTGTCTTGTACTTTCTGTAAGCCAGTCCTGCACACTTCAGACTTTAACCTCCTTACTGCGCTCACTCTCAATCAGCTTAGTTACTGAAAGGAAAAAGGATGTCCATGCTGAACATCTAAACAAAACTGACTGTCTGGATATAAAGGGACAGGTCTGTAATGTACACTGATGCTGCTGCAATAATAATGAAATAAATCTAATAGCTGTTAATTAGCATTATGCAAAGATGAAGGTAATTTCATTTCAGTAACTTCTTAACCACATTAGCTTCATTTTTGCCTTTAATGCCAAGCTTGTTTCTTACTGTCTCTCTGGGCATTTCTGAGTGTGTATTTCTGTGTGTGTGTGTGTGTGTGTGTGTGTGTGTGTGTGTGTGTGTGTGTGTGTGTGTGTGTGTGTGTGTGTGTGTGCATGCATGTGTTTGTTGGACTGGTGTCCAGGCCTGTCCTGTCTGGAGGTTTGGTGTGTGGAAACAGCATGTCTCACCACTTCTGGAAATCCCATTGGCCATTTCACCAAGAACCAACTCACACCAGGAATTGTCACAACATTATTCTATGATTCCCTGTCATGTGTATGAATGTGTGTGTGTCTTTCGGTGGGATTGAGAGCAGGTGGGTGTGCCTAGGAAACGACAAGATTCTGCCCAGTTCTTTAGAAGCTCTCCCACCATTATGGAGGGAAGACGGCAGGAGGATGGGAGTGAGCGAAAGAGATAAAGCACGTTTCCATTAAAGGAACCTTTTTGGGAAATATTTCAGGAAGTTTATTTTCAAGTGGAGTATCCAGGCCTGGTTCTAGTCCTTGGGGGGTGAAGTTACAGGAATCTTTTTAGTTATAGAGTAGGTATTGTTTTCTGAAGGTTGCTGATTGGGTGCAAGCTTCACAGAATGACCAAATTGCCATTTCCCACAATCTTCAATTACGACAGCTTGTTTTATATCAGAGTCATGTTGCCATGATGCATTTGTATTGGAACAAACGACTGATCAAAAATGTCGCGAGAGTGTATTTGGTACAATTCTTAATGGCATGGCACTCACTGTCAAAGGAAATAAAAGGCATGATGCATGAAATGACACTTTGTGTGCATGTGACACATGCGAGGATTGAGAAAGATGCATTAATTCAATCATTCTTCATTAGTAAAGCGCTTTATCCTGGGCAGGATCGTGGTGGATCTGGAAACTTTCCCGAGAACAGGAATACATTTACATTACATTACATTCATGTTATTTGGCAGACGCCCTTATCCAGAGCGACTTACATTTATCTCATTTATACACCTGAGCAGTTGAGGGTTAAGGGCATTGCTCAAGGGCCCAGCAGTGGGAGCATTTGAAGTGGGATTTGAACTCATGACCTTCCGATCAGTAGTTCAACGTCTCAACCACATCTACCACCTACCTGAATATACCCTGGATGGGACACCAGTCACAACGCACAATGCTCAAATACACATTCACATTTACACCTAGGGGCAATTTAGCATAGCCATTTCACCTACTTGGATGTTTTGGGAGATGGGAGGAAACCGGAGAACCCGGAGGAAACCCAGATAAAAAACGCATCAGTATCCCGAGCTCATGATTGAACCTGGGGAGCTGTGAAGTAACAACACTACCCACCTCCATGCAATGATAATGTAACGAAATGTTCATGCAACAAAGTGCAAGAATAAAGAACAAAATATAACTTCCTCACCATATGCAGAAATGGTGAAAGGTCTGTTCTTTTGTTACTTTAGATAACGGCCACTGTTCCTCAGTGAGGTCGAAACGCAGAACACAAACTCGTCCATATTAGTTCCTCAAAAGGTTTCAGTTTGTTGCTCGGCCCTAATGTCATAGATACTGATTCTGGGCTGAAAACACCCACGCAATGGTTTAAACAAAAGTCATGTGGTATCTTACTTATTGTATGTGGAATCATTGTAATTGAATTACTTACTGATTGAATGAATCATTTGACAAATGATTCGTGAGCCAAAAATGAGGGAGTGAGACGACAGAAAAGGGGAGAACGAAAAGGCGAAACAGCTGCACTGTACATATGCTTCGTTTGTTTCTCCGCCATCGCGTTCTCTGCTTGTCTGCTTGATGACTCGTTGTACGCTGACATTTGTTTGCCAAAGCCGTGGAGATGACAAAGATTCCCGCATCAATCTATTGCTCATATGACTTGTGTTGTAGTTGTTTTTTCTGGAATATGTCCCTGTCTTTCATTTCCTCACAACTGACCTCCACAAATAATTCATTAACTGTCTGTGTATTTCTCATTTCAGGACAGAAATGGTGTTGTTGTGTAAATATTGCAAGTCTTCCATGCAGAAAAGATGTCCTTTGTTGTGTGGACATAGTTACAGTTGCAGTTGCGCTCTGTCCAGGTGACATATATTCCAGGAAGCCAGTTACAACAACGGAGACTTGTAGTGTGTGTGGGTGTGTGTGTGTGTGTGTGTGAGAGAGAGAGAGAGAGAGAGAGAGAGAGAGAGAGAGAGAGAGAGAGAGAGAGAGAGAGACACCTTCCCAGCTGGGCTTTGTCATTGCCAGCTCATTCAGTCCCTTACCCTTCCCTCAGGCCATAAACACATATTGCATTCCCCTCTCGCATCACATCACGCAGCCGAGAATATTAGAATACACACATCCACGTCTTACATCTTTATTACCGTTTTTATAGTTTTAGTTCCCAAAGAGCGTCAGATAAGTCTGTGTCCTTAGGTGCACAGGGTGGTGTTACAGTGTTATCAGAGGTGATAAAAGAGGTATTATTTTGCCCTTTTTTTTTTTTAAATGAACTTGTTTGCCTGATAAATGTGCATGTGTGATGCCCAGGTGTTTGCAGATCCTTGGCAGTGTGTGGGAGAGGAAAAGCCAGTTATATTGCATAGTTATATCTGCCACACACATCACGGAGCGTGAGAGAGAGGGTGCATCATGTTCTTCTGCAGGACACCTGTGCAGCCAACCACCATGTCTGCTGTAAACACTGTGCATTTGTTTAAGACTGTGTGTGTGTGTGTGTGTGTGTGTGTGTGTGTGTGTGTGTGTGTGTGTGTGTGTGTGTGTGTGTGTGTGTGTGTATAGCAATATCTAATATTATTCATGTCTGCTTAAAAAATAAAAACCTAAACAGTTAGATTTAGGTGCATCATTACTTATCTGCATTAATAATTGTTTGTGTGTGCGTGTGTGTGTGTGTTTGTGTGGAGAAGTGGCCAGGTGCACTTTGGTGCACTTTATCCCCTACTAGGCAGATGTGCAGTTGTATTGTTTGTGCACACATTAATACATTAATACATCACTCCCCTCTCCCTCCCTCTCTCTCTCTCTCTCTCTCTCTCTCTCTCTGACATCTGCACACAGTCATGATAATGTATCTGTAGCTTCACTGAATCTGACCCTGTATCTGCAGTTACTCACTACTACACTTCATTAACACACCGCTCCTTCTCTCCAGCTCTTTCTCCGGCTGTCTGTTAGGGCTGTCTTTTTCTTTTCAAAATTGCTTCCCATTTGTATTTGCTCAAAAGATTTACAGCCACATACAGAATGAACATTAGATGTAGCACTGCACTACGTGTCCCTATTGCAAGATTGGGGCAAAATCATGAGGGATAAAGATCCTAATTTTATCATGAAGGTTTATGTTTCATTTACCAACAGTAATCTAACTTTTAGGGAGCGTGGTGGAATAGCGGTTAGCATGTTTGCCTCACACCTCCGGGTTGAGGGTTCAATTCCCGCCTCCGCCCTGTGTGTGCAGTTTGCATGTTCTCCCTACACGTTGGGGGTTTCCTCTGGGTACTCTGGTTTCCTCCCCCAGTCCAAAAACATGCATTGTTTCCAAATACATTTCCAAATTGTCTGGAGTGTGTGAATGTGTGTGCGATTGTGCCCTGCTATGGGTTGGCACCCTGTCAAGGGTGTCCCCCACCTTGTGCCCTGAGTTCCCTGGGATAGGCTCCAGGCTCCCTGTGACCCTGTGTAGGATAAGCAACATTCAGTGAGGCTGAATCCCAAATATATATATATATATATATATATATATTAATGTTATGGCAACGAATACTAGAACACGGGGTCTTAAACATTTAGTTATACCTTCGGTGATGTAGCTGTTATGACAATTTGAAACGTGAAATTTATTCGGCCAGCTCTAGAGGTTCTCGTCAGTCCTGACCGAGCCGCCTGTTCCATCTCCGTCTTTCAGTGCGTCAGTCTGTAACTGACATCTCAGCAGCACCTCCAGCACCAACCGAATCAATATTTTGTTTCGCACCATCATCATATTTCATCTCCCCCCCCCCCCCCCCCCCCCATTATTCTTTTTCCATCATATTTTCTCCTTGAAGGACAACAGGAGCTAGATTAAGGTGGCCCTCTTTTCTTAATGGAGGCAAAGAGAAAACGGGAGCAGAATTATCCTCTATTGGTGGGCACAGAGGAAAATGTGGAGCCATTGTTTTGGAGAGGTGATTAAGTATGCCTGTAGCTTTGAACGGCTGCGGGGTGCGTATGCAGCGCTAAATTAATCACCTGTCATTTTGACTGATTATTAATGAAGAAGTCCGTTCCCATTCTCTGCGGTGCGCGGGAGAAGAGCGCAAGACTGCGCTTTATTTCCAATGCATGTGCAGCGGGCGGGAGGAATGATAATGCTCGGGAGCCGAGAGTGTGCTCAGTGTGCATATTCTCGGCACAGTTAAGAGGCAGTCATGGGGAGCAGCAGGCTTTAATTGTGTTTGTCTTGGTTCAGGAACTCGGTCTGCTGCGATTTTGTGCCTCTGGTTGCCGGTGGCCGGTTGTTAGTGCTTTTGGAAAAGGAAAGAAATTCCAGACAGGGAGTGTGTTTTTATAGATATGCACTATGTATAGTGCAGATGTTGGTCCACCTGTACATGTAACTCAAGTATGCGACTCTGGCTTTTGGCTATAAGCACTATACTTCATCTCGTGCACTGTAGGATCTGTTTGTCTAGCTCTGGCAGTGTGCTCCACTTATATTTTCTGTGACACTTTATAGATTCACTTTTCTGTGATTCCTCTCATCTTCCTTTGAAGATGCACAGAAGCAGCCTTGGGCTGCATTGCACACAGTACAATCTTATTAAAGCTGTACTGGTTATACTGGGGGGGGGGGGGGGGGGGGGGGTGTTGGGAAGTGGTACCAGCTAGAAAGCTATAGATGAGCTATGGGCTAAGGGGGAGGAAGGACTTGAATAAGCAGGAGAGAAAAGGAGAGATAAAGCGAGCGAGGTTGTTTGAGGGGGGAGTGAGGTATGTGCGTGACCAGGGGTGAACAGTGTTATAGATTTATCAGGTGTAGAGAGAGCATCTCCATTCTCAGTTTCTGATGCAGAAACTGGGAAAACTGAAGGCTGGGGATATTGAATGGCTGATATGTAGGGGGTTACGATGGCATGCTTCCCCAGAGCCTTGTGCTGCCCTCATCGGTGTTGCCTTTCACATGGCTGTCTGGTGTCTTCAGCCATCCACTACACAGCATCTCATACACACACACACACACACACACACACGTACACAGAAGCCCCCTCCGCACCTGAGCTGAGCCATGAGCTTTACACCAGCACTGGGCAGCAGCTCTATAAATCAGACTGCATTGAGTAATACAGTTATTATACACTATATACTCGCCATTTTCTCCACTTGTCCATTCTGCTGCTGCTACACACAGATAATACCAGGAGGGGGGAAAAAATCTATAATGTGCCATGCTGAACCATTTCCTATTCCTATTTCCTTTAACAATGTCAGTTATGACACATATGACTGTTTGGTTTTAGCTTGTAATGTGGACATGTGTCCTAGCTCTTAGACAAAATAGTGATAGAGAATAGTGCTAGCAGGAGTTTCTAGCTGTTCCCCCTTACACAAACGACATAAAAAAATCTTTCCAAATGAAACTATGATACTGTGTAACTAGGACAACATTAGACAGACTGAAAGACTCATTTTAAATTAGCCAACTTAAATGTAATTTGAAACAAAAGTATGTAACAACAGCTGTGAGGAGCAGTGAGGCATTGTGAGGCGCCTTCTCAGCATTCTAGCTAACTTAGCTAACATTACCTGAGTAAAAGTTAGCTAGTGGTTACTAGCTGTTGTTACTAGCTAGTGGTTACATGTCACTTCACTAAACATGAACCACAACTTAGAAAATGACATTTCTTAGCTCATTAACCGCATGTTAGCTAACTAACACAGAGTTACACAATGTGAGCTAACTAGCATGAACTGAAACATGTTGGCTTTGGTTATTGTTGGCTTCTAGACAGTTTCTAGCCCCAGCTAGATGTTACTCTGTGCTGGTGGAGAATTTAAACTCTGTCTTCATTCCTGTCCAGACTGTGGGAGTGGGAGTGACAGAGGGTTTTTTGTGTCTCCGGATCTTTCCTGAAGCAGAGAGCACTTGACGCGACCCACATATTTGCAAAGACTTCTTGAAAAGGTGTTGGAGCAAGAGTGCAGGGGAAATGGAGAGACTGTGTGTGTGTGTGTGTGTGTGTGTGTGTGTGTGTGTGTGTGTGTGTGTGTGTGTGTGTTGGGATCATGGTTGACAAAGCCCCCTGGAGACTCCCTGGCAGACGGGCACCACAGTGAAGAGGGAGGAGGGTCACACAGTCAGGACAGTGCTCCTTCTTTGTCTCTCTCTCTCTCTCTCTCTCTCTCTCTCTCTCTCTCTCTCTCTCTCTCTCTCTCCCTCTCTCTCTCTCTCTCTCTCTCTCTCTCTCTCTCTCTCTGTCTGTCTGTCTCTCTCTCTCTCTCTGTCTGTCTGTCTCTCTCTCTCTCTCTGTGTGTCTCAGCCTGACGTCAGCACAGCAGCCTCTCAGCTCCAGACTTCACTCACAGATAAACCTCTAAGGCCATTAATGTAGCCTCAGTACAGCATCCTGCTCATAGGACGGTTGTGCTTTGGTTAAAGCCAGATCTGTTATGACAGCCATCTGTGCTCGGAAATCCTGGTAGTGTGTGTATTGCTGCAGGAACAGAAAAACACATGGCCTCAGTGCTGCATGCTAGTGTGGGAGAAAAGGAGAAGAGCGAGGTGAGACAGCGGGAAGGACGGAGTGCAGCTTTGGAGCAAGAGATAAGATAAGCAGCACTGAGTAACAGGCAAACACAACTCATGATGGAAGACATGCACACTCTCTCTCTCTCCCTCTCCCTCTCTCTCTGTCTCTGCATCTATCTCTCCATCTATCTATCTATATATATATATATATATATATATAT